>NW_028253853.1:0-138930 GCF_964263255.1 Lissotriton vulgaris | reverse complement strand
GGTCGTGGAAAGTTGAAACGACATTTGGTGTAGAACTTGTCCTTGTTTCTGAATTTACGACGACAGTACTTTCCACAACGATGGCTTTGGAAACGTAGAACTTGTTCTCTTAGACTTTTCTTCTCCGTTGCGTTTGGAACAGCACACGTAGAATACTGTTCGATGAAATTCATCACTAAGTCATCCGGATCTGTTCCAAATTTAGGTGCATCCTTGATCCACAGCAACATATGTATATGAGGGGCACCTCTTGCTTGGTACTCCTTTCTCCAGAAGAAATCCAACACCTCTCCAAGAGGTGGATTCTTTTTATTTGTGATGAAAGACATCATAGCTTCAAATCTATGATTGAAGTACCTGCATACATTCACAGGATCCAAAGAACACAGTTCTCCAGGTGTCTTGAATTCAATGTTTTCAATATTTCCATTTGCCTCTCGTAGAAATTCAAGTAAGTCATCCCAGCCATACTCGGCACAGCTCAGAGTGAGGAACCATGTCGGAGTTCCTAAGTTCCTCAGCATACATTTTAAGTCACCATGACGACGGTACCAGTACTCATTAGTACCACGCTGACACGCCATGAGATTAATTAAGTGAGAATCCAAAATACTGTCTTGGACATTGACTTTATGCATAAAGTCACTTGCCGAGATGTTTCGCATCTGTATACCACTTTTTAAGATGTGGTTCACTGCATATGACAGTCCAGACAGATCGCTTTCAAACAGGAGATGAAACAAATAGGGAATGCATTGCCGAAACCTAGGATCTTCTGCATACAATCGTAAAGTCCGGTATTCAGACGCAGGAATTTCACGAGGTCGCTCATCATATCTTCCTCCTTGACCTGTGGGAAATAGCTGTGGGAAACACCGAGCTTCCAAACTTTCCTCCCAAACACTAATGGGACTCCCTTTGGCTTGTTTCATTTGAAACAACTCAATAGCATTCCCCATCACTTCCTTGGAATGCAAAGGATGAACACTATAATGTTCATATATTTCTTCACTTTTAGAGGCCTCTACTTTCTCAATTTGGCCAGCACACAAATCGCTATCCTCTTCATCACTTACTTCCTCTTCTGCAACATATACATTCTTATAGTACTTATTATTTTTCTTCAAATACACTGTTGCCTTTTTGACTTTCCTAACATCCACTAAATCTTGCCATATTTTCTTATTCTTTGTCGGAACCCCATTAACCAAGATAACCAGAGGTTCCTCTTCCACTTTTTCTATTCCAATTGTGTTAATGTTTTTGTTCAAATCTAGAGGCAAATAAACAACTCTTCCCTTTAATCCTCTCTGTAAATCTGCTGGAGGCAATTTCCCTGTCTTTGGCTCCATTCTTACAATAGCCTGAAAGGGATGGATACTTTGAATCAAAATAGATTCATAAGTATTTAAATCCTTCAATTCAGAAGGAATCTCAACCAATTCCAGATTATTATGAACTGCCCTAGCAGGCATCTGGTTTTGGTTTAATTTATTACAACAATAAGTACACACACGTTGATCCGATCCCAAATCAAAATAATTTTCTACCATCAAGTATGTGGCTAAATCCTTCCATTCACTATTATTTTCCCTTTCACTTTTTGCATATAAATCCACTACCTTAGTCTGATTCTTATAATAAGTGCGTCGACAACATACACAAGTGAAATTAGGCCTCTCACTTGATTTCATCTGAAACGTGGCAATTTCCTTCTGAAAATTATCTGTACTGGAAACCTGTACATTATCTTCCACATTACCCTCTACTTCAGGGTCAATTTGAACATTCTCATCTTTACTACCAAAGTAACAAAACTCAATTTCTTCACAAAGATTCTTCACATCTATTTCAGAACCATGCAAAAGAGCAGCACATAACTGTTTAAGCATAATTGCTGGACTCTTAGCATAATACAACATTCTCACTAATTTTCTCACTTTATTATGATGCACTGCTAGCATCCTGAAATGATGAAAAACACTCTGGCATACTCTCCTGGAAAGACAAGCCAGTGAATGACCACGCAAACCTGTCATTTGTCTCACTCTGCAAGGATCTAAATCTTGCAACAACTTCATTTTCTGCTTCAAACTTTTCTTATTAAATGTCCGTATAAAATCACATAGCAAATTGATGGAAACCTGTCGCACACTGCAAATAGAACTACACTTCCAAATGTACACAGGACCCTTAGGACGTCTTCCTAAAACCTCATCACTTAGCGCCTCTTCTGTCTCTGTTGTCACAAGTAGTTCTTTTTCAACTGGACAACCATCCTTCACTTCATAAGCTCGACCACTGATGTCAACTGCATGCACCAAATCATTATCCTGAAAATAAGTCTCCTCATTAAAAAATGCCTCAGAACTTGAACTATGCATCCATTCTCCAGAAAAAACTTCACAAAAGTTAGTACGATTTACTACTCTCTTCCATCTACTTTTTGTTTTGAAATCAGAAATTACCTTGCTTAGTTTCCTAATTCTATTGATTACCAAAATAAACAACTTTCGCTTGATTTCAAAAGCATGATCAATAATTTTCTCTACATTTTTCTTCTTCCTATAAAATGCCGCTTTCTGTTGGCCTTTCTTTTTAATATTTTTCAATAAATTAACTAATATCCTATTACGGAACATTCGTTGTCGAATGTCCCTAAACTGTTGTTTCCTTCTACTATCATGCACAGAGTTATCTCTTCCTCTACCAGTAACATTTGTGATGGGTCTCTCCTTTCCATTTAAATTACTTCTCTTTTTGTTAAGAGACACATTTTTTTGAGCAAAATTTTTTTTACTACAAATATTTCTTAAGAATGATTTCGTGCTCTTACCCGGACCTTTCTTGGTGTTTTGACAAGTATTTGGGGAAGAGGACTGCTGCAATAAAACATCATCCTGCTGTCTTTGACGTTTTCTAGCCTTTCGTATTCGACTTCTGGAAGGCATTTTCCAAACTATGAAAGAATCTGCAGTTGAATCTGTGAAAAAATATAATATAAAATGTTATTAACCACTATTACCAAACAGTAAATAAATAACAGTCATCTAAAACTTAATGCTGTACTAATTATTTAACATAGCAAATATTTTCCACCAGCACTGCATCACAAAAATGACACTCAATGGTACAAAACAGGCATACAACACTCATAAATCACTCCCTAATATTTTAAATCATTAATTCAGGATGACGATAAGATGTAGCCTATCTAAAGGTTTGTTTAGGCCCAGATCTTTGGACTGGGGTGAATGTGTGTCATTGATCCACATTCAGTCCATCACCTGTTTTGTTTATTTGAGGTGAGGCCAACACATGGTTGCAGATAAGATTTTCACTGAAAAAAAACCAAGGTAAAAAAACATGTGAAGGCCTACCAATGAAGTAAATCATTAAATGAAAACCAATACATTTCTGGAAATATGCACTACTAGTGCTTCATAAGATGTTTTGGATCATATTTATAAGTTATTTGAGTATCTAGTATGCTATTTTACATTCTTCATGGTGCAAATTTATTGTAAATACGCTCCCACCTGCGGTTGGCAAATTTAGATTTTGATTATGGGAGTTAGATAGGCATGTTAATAATTTCCCAAAAATGGTATATAACCCCAAACAACCTTTGAAGCAAATGCTCTTAGCCATGTTATCCACCTCCCATTGGATAACATGGCTAAGAAATGCTTGCAAATGTGATAAAAAAAGGCCTGCAATGCATGAATAACGCAGAAAAATCAGCGATATTCATGCATTTTCCAACAAATGCTCTTAGCCATGTTATCCACTTCCTATTAAATAACATGGCTAAGAACTGCTCAGGGCCCCATGAGGAACGCTTTCCATTTAAAAAGGGAAAAATAACATCAAAGACACTAAAATGCCTTCTAAATATGAACCCAAACAACCTATGAAGCAATGTGAAAAAAACGGCCACAATGCATGAATATAGCAGAAAAATCAGCGATATTCATGCATTTTCCAGCAAATGCTCTTAGCCATGTTATCCACTTCCTATTAAATAACATGGCTAAGAACTGCTCAGGGCCCCATGAGGAACGCTTTCCATTTAAAAAGGGAAAAATAACATCAAAGACACTAAAATACCTTCTAAATATGAACCCAAACAACCTATGAAGCAATGTGAAAAAAACGGCCACAATGCATGAATATAGCAGAAAAATCAGCGATATTCATGCATTTTCCAGCAAATGCTCTTAGCCATGTTATCCACTTCCAATTAAATAACATGGCTAAGAACTGCTCAGGGCCCCATGAGGAACGCTTTCCATTTAAAAAGGGAAAAATAACATCAAAGACACTAAAATACCTTCTAAATATGAACCCAAACAACCTATGAAGCAATGTGAAAAAAACGGCCACAATGCATGAATATAGCAGAAAAATCAGCGATATTCATGCATTTTCCAGCAAATGCTCTTAGCCATGTTATCCACTTCCAATTAAATAACATGGCTAAGAACTGCTCAGGGCCCCATGAGGAACGCTTTCCATTTAAAAAGGGAAAAATAACATCAAAGACACTAAAATACCTTCTAAATATGAACCCAAACAACCTATGAAGCAATGTGAAAAAAACGGCCACAATGCATGAATATAGCAGAAAAATCAGCGATATTCATGCATTTTCCAGCAAATGCTCTTAGCCATGTTATCCACTTCCAATTAAATAACATGGCTAAGAACTGCTCAGGGCCCCATGAGGAACGCTTTCCATTTAAAAAGGGAAAAATAACATCAAAGACACTAAAATACCTTCTAAATATGAACCCAAACAACCTATGAAGCAATGTGAAAAAAACGGCCACAATGCATGAATATAGCAGAAAAATCAGCGATATTCATGCATTTTCCAGCAAATGCTCTTAGCCATGTTATCCACTTCCAATTAAATAACATGGCTAAGAACTGCTCAGGGCACCATGAGGAACGCTTTCCATTTAAAAAGGGAAAAATAACATCAAAGACACTAAAATGCCTTCTAAATATGAACCCAAACAACCTATGAAGCAATGTGAAAAAAAACTGCCGCAATGCATGAATATAGCAGAAAAATCAGCGATATTCATGCATTTTCCAACAAATGCTCTTAGCCATGTTATCCACTTCCTATTAAATAACATGGCTAAGAACTGCTCAGGGCACCATGAGGAACGCTTTCCATTTAAAAAGGGAAAAATAACATCAAAGACACTAAAATGCCTTCTAAATATGAACCCAAACAACCTATGAAGCAATGTGAAAAAAACGGCCACAATGCATGAATATAGCAGAAAAATCAGCGATATTCATGCATTTTCCAGCAAATGCTCTTAGCCATGTTATCCACTTCCAATTAAATAACATGGCTAAGAACTGCTCAGGGCCCCATGAGGAACGCTTTCCATTTAAAAAGGGAAAAATAACTTCAAAGACACTAAAATGCCTTCTAAATATGACCCCAAACAACCTATGAAGCTCTAACAGTACATATCCTGAAATTTAATTCATTTCAAAATTCGTTTTTAAACACAGCATATAAATCAATTGTATACCTGCATTCATGAAGAAATGACTAAAAATGTCCTTGAGACACATGAAAGTGTTTTCTGGAATGCCCTAGCACCATTTTTGGGACACTATTAACATGGCTAGGTAACTCCCATAATCAAAATCTAAATTTGCCAAGCACAAGTGGGAGCGTATTTACAAGACACTTGTCCCATGAGGAACACTTTACATTTTAAAAGGCGAACACAACATCTTAGACACTCAAATACCTTATAAATATGGCCCAAAACAACCTATGAAGCTCTAGCAGTACATATCTAGAAATGTAATTGATTTCTTAAATCGTTTTTAAAAGCAACATATCTGTTTCAGCTTACATAACAGACCATGAAATGGCCTCCATGTATTACAATATCTTGTGTAACTGCATGCCAGAATGTTACACCAAATATGCAATTATAATTTCTCTTTGAAACTAATTCTATTAGTATATCACTAGAGACAAAACCACATTTTAAAAACACAGCTTTCTTCATCATTTTCTCCTTAAATCATACTATTCTCTATCTAAATTAAATAAATCTTTTCTCACCTTAGCAAATATTTTTTGAGTTTTGAAAACAGTCTCAGAAATACACCAAATTGTCTTCAGCAGAAGAAAAAGGATGCACTCCAAAGGCTGCAGCTATTGAAAGCACAGAAATACAGATATTCTTTTCACATATCTCTCATATTAGCCAATCATACCTCTTCCCTCACTTTTTTCAAATCAAAACCCTTCCCCCCTCTGCCCTGTCTGCCTTGTTTCCATAGCAACCACCTCCTGGAAGACCTCTCATGTTTGCAAATTCACACAACAATGTTTCAATTGAACTCTGAACTCTCAGTGCACCTGCGTATCCAGTGCAATCTTTCATTAAATGTTTCTTCCTTGACCATTCAAATTACATCTTTCAAAGAACACATCCATGCACCCTAACTTTCTGTTTTCAGAAATGGAAATGCACCAATCACTGCTAATGAATCATTAGCATTGTAAATCCACAGTTTTTTTTCTTTAGAAACTCCTACTGTTTCAACTGCCCTTTCATTACCACACTTCATCTGACTGCAGAACAACCTTCTTCCACCATGTTTAACGTCTGGATTGTTGGACATAGTTACATCCACTGGGCTCAAAGGTATGCTGAGAGCAGAAATTTACACAACCTCAATTTACAAGATGTGGAAATTAAGTGGTTGGGCCAAAGAGGATTAAAATGTCACCAATTGATACCATTGGTGAAAACCTTTATGCATTTGCCAAAACCTGACCTGTTAATAGTGCACTGTGGAGGTAATGATTTGGGCACTTTGACAGGGGTAGGTCTGGAAATGCTTTTAAAGGACACCTTGGAGCAATTAATGGCACTTTTTCCTCAAACTGCCTTGGTATATTCCAATATATGCCAAAGACAGAAATGGAGGTGGTCCAACCAATTTTGTCCACAAATTGAGAAAGCGAGGAAGCATGTAAACAAATCTGTTTCAGCTTACATGAGAGACCATGGAATGGGCTCTCTGTACAACAATAACTTGCGTTACTACATGCAAGATATCTACAGAGGAGATGGAGTTCACTTCTCAGATGAGGGCAACAGAATTTTCATTCTGAATTTAAGACTCTGCATTGGTACCTACTTATAAGTACCTAAATGTACCATAAACCCAAAAGCTCTTCTCAGAGCTACCCTACATCTGATCACTCACAATTATTATTTTTCTCTAACTTTTTTCACTAATTTTCCACAAAATTCGCTCCCCGGAGCGCTACCCGGTTCGCTAACCGAAAGCTAACCTCGCGGAATTTTTTTAAAAAAAATTTTTTTTCCGCACATATAAGCCTCCTCAGCCACGCTCAGAAAACCTAGGGGGTCAAGATAAGTCTACCATGACCCCTTCTACCCATTCTAAACATTATTTGCCCTCCATCTTGTATCTTAATGCGAACGAAACACAAAATGGTGGACTCCCGTGACGCTTAAGGTTCGCTAACCGGGCAGCTTCCCGGAAAGCGGTCCTAAAAAAAGGCGGGAAAGTAATTTACAGAATAACGACTAGAAACACTCTCACCAAATATAGATTAGCTCATACTACATAACAATCCCTTCCATTCTCACAAATTTCATTGAAATTCCATTTAGCCATTTAGCCTGTAGACCTCTCCAAGTACCGTGAGGTAAATTACTTCACAAAACACATCTGAATTGTTGGAATTGACAACCAATGAAAATGTTACTTTCATTTTCTACTTTTATTACCTGACATTTGATTGGTTATATACCTGTATATATATAAAGGGAGAGAAGGAAACACAGCCATTTTGACTACTACTTCTTGTTGTACCTCCTATTTCAAAAGCTTCAAAAAACTTCAACTTCTTTGTGAAGGTAAGTTATAATTTAATATATTGTGCACTATGACTTAATATAGTAGACTTTTTCTGCTACATATACACTATCCCTCTGTAGTAGTAGTGTCTTGGTTAAATCACATACACTTTTTTTTAGTCCTATTTCCACTCTCATACTATACACTGCCAAAAGATAAATTCACTGATAAAAACTGCCTATCTAAAATTAATCCCAACAGTGCCCTATCTCTACTAATATATATTTTTTTAATCCAAATTTCAGGCAAAATGGAAGGCGAGCAGCAAGTTTCATTTTCGATTGAACTGAAGGAGAGCAGCCAAGACAAACTTGATGACTTTATGGATGACAGTAGAGACCACGAACTTCTACAATGTGTTGAAGCAGTAGACAACTTGCTTCAAAATGAAAAACAATTACACCCTATAATAAATTATGACATTTCTGACAATGAAATGTTAGAAAATTTAATAAAGTATGAAACACAATCATAATAAAAAAAATAAATAAATAAAGAAAACAAAAAAAAACAAGAAAAACAACAAACAATTAACATACAGTATTAGAAAAGTCTTTCATTCTTTTATCCATAAAGTTCGCTGCCCAGAAAGCTATCCGGTTCGCGAACTTGGCGCTTACCACGCAAAAAAAAATTTTTTTTTTTGGACCCTCCTAGGCCCTTTTAAAACCTCCACATGAAACCTAGGGGGTCAACGAGGATCTACTATGCCCCCTTATGGTAATTTCCCCCTTTGTTTTGGCCTCCTCTTGTCTCTCGATCCTACCGAGAGACAAGATGGCGGCCGCTCCGGACTGTTTAGAATGTTGACAGACACCGGAGGGCCAATCAGCTTCTCATCGCAAAGTTCCGTTACGCGAAAGGTTCGCGAACCGGATCGCTGCCCGGAGCGCTGTTACAGATATATATCTTGATTTAAACGTTAATTTCTCAAAATCCACTGAAGCACATATATTGAGACCTAGCAAAGGCACATCGGGCTAACAGTCCCTACAATTTTGCCAAGTTTCGTGAAAATCCATTCAGCCGTTCGGGCTAAAAGTGAGTCCAACCGCCCTATGGAAATTAACATGGGAAAAAGGCGTTTTGGGACCCCCCTTTTTTCTCGGCCCCCCCTCCACAAAACCCCCCCAAATTTTCAAGGTCTGCTCAGAAACAAAATGTGCCATTTTCCTGAAAATTTCAGCCAATTCCGTCCACGAACGCAAAAGTTATTAGGCATAGAATTTTCAGAAATCCCATAGGGAAAAAATCCTAACTATATATACCTACTGGCGACCGCCAGTAGGTAATATATATATATATATATATATATATATATATATATATATATATATATATATATATATATATATATATATATATATATATATATATATATATATATATATATATATATATATATATATATATATATATATATTACCTACTGGCGATAGCCAGTAGGTATATATAGTTAGGATTTTTTTCCTATGGGACTTTTGAAAATTCTATGTCTAATAACTTTGGCGTTTGTGGACGGAATCGGCTGACATTTTCAGGAAAATGGCACATTTTGTTTCTGAGCAGCCCCTGAAAATTTGGGGGGGTTTCGTGAAGGGGGCCGAGAAAAAAGGGGGGTCCCAAAACGCGTTTTTCCCATGTTAATTTCCATAGGGCGTTTGGCCTCACTTTTAGCTCGAACGGCTGAATGGATTAGCACGAAACTTGGCAAAATTGTAGGGACTGTTAGCCCGATGTGCCTTTGCTAGGTCTCAATATATGTGCTTCAGTGGATTTTGAGAAATTAACGTTTAAAACAAGATATATATCTGTAACAGCGCTCCGGGCAGCGCTCCGGTTCGCAAACTTTTCGCGTATCGGAACTTTGCGAAGCGAAGCTGATTGGCTCTCCGGTGTCTGTCAACATCTAAACAGTCCGGAGCGGCCGCCATCTTGTCTCTCGGTAGGATCGAGAGACAAGAGGAGGCCAAAACAAAGGGGGAAATGAAGGAAAGGGGGCAAGGTAGACCCCTTCTGACCCCTAGGATTGATGAGGGGGATATTATAGAGCCACGCCGGGCCCCAAAAAAAAAAATCCGATTTTTTTCGCCGTAGAGACGCGTCTTGGTTCGCGAACCGGGCAGCTAACCGGGCAGCTAACCAGGAAGCTAACCGGCAGTGTAACCCAAAAAAAAAAAAAAAAATTCGATTTTTTCGCCGTAGAGACGCGTCTTGGTACGCGAACCGGGCAGCTAACCGGGCAGCTAACCGGGAAGCTGACCGGCAGTGTAATGGGAGTCTGAGGAGTAGCTGATTGGCTGTCAATATTGTAAACAGTCCGGAGCGGCCGCCATCTTGTCTCTCGGTAGGATCGAGAGACAAGAGGAGGCCAAAACAAAGGGGGAAATGAAGGAAAGAGGGCAAGGTAGACTCCTTCTGACCCCCTAGGATTGATGAGGGGGATATTATAAAGCCACGCGGGGCCAAAAAAAAAACAAAAAAAAAATCCGATTTTTTTCGCCGTAGAGACGGTCTTGGTACGCGAACTGGGCAGCTAACCGGGCAGCTAACCGGGAAGCTAACCGGCAGTGTAACGGGAGTCTGAGGAGAAGCTGATTGGCTGTTATCATTGTAAACAGTCTGGAGCGGCCGCCATCTTGTCTCTCTGTGGGATCGAGAGACAAGAGGTGGAAAAAAAAGGTGTAAATGAATGAAAGGGGTAAGGCAGACCCCTCCTGAACCCCTAGGATTGATGAGGGGGCTATTAAAGTTCCCTGGGGGGTGAAAAAAAAAAATTTGCGATTTTTCGCGGTAAAGGTGCTTCCTGGTACGTTAACCAGGCAGCTAACCGGCAGCGTAACGGGAGTCTGACATATTGTGTTTTTTGAACGTTTGTGATATGTGCACGTGTGGATTTTGTCTAATTAAGTTTAAAAAAATATATATATATCTTTAAGCGTGTTCTGGCGCGCTTACGTTTTGGGTTTGGTTTGCGCTGCAGAGACGATACGTCACGGTTATGCGATGCATCATGAGGCGTCTCACGGGCTACGTGATACGTCACTTAATAAAGAATATATTTTACAGCTATAGATATTAGCTTTTAAAAAACCAATGAAATTCACAGAAAAAACCATAGGTTATAGACCATATATAGTTAGGAATTTGCATTTACAAAACCTTGAAAATTCACTGAAAAAACCATAGGTTATAGACCATATATAGTTAGGGATTAGCATTTAAAAAACCTTATTTTATTTGCACAAAACCATTGAAATTCCATATATAGTTAGTTGCACTAACTATATATCGCGGACCCGCAATCCACTGCTAATGATGTCACATATTACATCATTCATGACATGGTCAGTGACATCACTGATGACATCACTGATGACATCTCAAATGACATCACTGATGACATCACTGATGACAACACCCAGTGACTGTATGTTTCTGTAAAGTTAAAATATGTCTTACATATTGAAGAATGAGTGGATGTATAAGTGTCTGGATGAAGGATTTAGTAGGTGCATGACTGACTGTATGAGAGAATGATTAAATGTGTCTCACTGAGTGCATGGGTTAGTGATTAAAGTGTCTTAATTTGGCAATCATTATTTATGTTCTTCTGTAAACTGCTGCATGTTTAAATCAGTAGCTATATCAGTAACTATATGGGTTATTGAATGGTTGCCCAAGTATTTGTATGGGAGACTGAGTATGTGTGTGGGTGGCTGGGAGGTGTATAACTCTGTGCATAGATGTGTGAGCAGTTGATTCCCTAGGTGTATGGGTTCAAAAGTGCATGTAGAAACAGCTGTATGGACAGTTGACTGTGTGCATGAGTATATTGGTGAGTGAATGGATATCTCAGTTCTACATGTCAAAGTAAGTACATATGTAAAACACACTCCATGTGAGAGTTGACATATATAAATAACTGAACATAAGAGCCAGTGAATGTGAGAGTGGCTGTATGAATCATTGTGAACTTGTATCAAGGATTGTATACGAGAGTAAATATGTGTTAGTATATGTTTGAATAAGTAAGGTGTGTATAACTGTATAGTTAAGGAAATGGAGATGTGATTGATTCTTTGCATGACTGACTAGGTGTGTGAGTAACTCCATGGATGTGTGACAGTCTGTGAATGCCTGTTTACACTGAGTGTATCTAAGGTTATATTAGAGTCTGAAGATGTATTATCACATAAATGATATCATCAGTGATGTAATCAGTAATGTCAAATGAGATGTCAGTGATGTCATCAGTGATGTCATTTGAGATGTCATCGGTGATGTCATCAGTGATGTCATTTGAGATGTCATCAGTGATGTCATCAGTGATGTCACTGACCATGTCATGAATGATGTAATATGTGACATCATTAGCAGTGGATTGCGGGTCCGCGATATATAGTTAGTGCAACTAACTATATATGGAATTTCAATGGTTTTGTGCAAATAAAATAAGGTTTTTTAAATGCTAATCCCTAACTATATATGGTCTATAACCTATGGTTTTTTCAGTGAATATATATATATATATCTCAAAACTCCAAGGTTCTCACCTGTTGGAGACGCACTCTGACATCCACTGTAGCAAACTTCAAGAGGTAAAAGCCGGATCGGCGGGTGTATCCAGTTCACAGCATGCCTGTCGATTCACGCCGGACGCGTTTCGTGCTCATTGCACTTTTCAGCGGCGCAACAGTCATGAAGGTTGCTGCAGTGGATGTCAGAGTGAGTCTCCAACAGGTGGGAACTTTGGAGCTTTGATTTGTACGCTGCCTCCCAGCCGCAGGAGATGCACCACCCGGATATTTGGGGCCACAGAGCCCTGACTCACGAAGTCTCATTGTGGAGGCATCCATGGAGGATTGACAAGCCGGATGTGCGAGTGGAGGCCCATTGGTGGGCTTGAAACATTTCAGACAGCGACACATAACTGAAGCACACACCACAGGACCCACAAACCAACACAGACTCATTCGAGTTGCCCATTGGAGGGCTCATATTGTTAAGTGGGAGGTGTGGCCTCTATGCCAAAATGACTGTTGCGCCGCTGAAAAGTGTAATGAGCACAAAACGCGTCCGGCGTGAATCGACAGGCATGCTGTAAACTGGATCCGCCCGCCAATCCGGATTTTACCTCATGAAGGTTGCTGCAGTGGATGTCAGAGTGCGTCTCCAACAGGTGGGAACCTATATGATACCAACAAAAGAGCCCTTGAGCTCCGCACAGGGCACACACCTACTAAAGGATTTTATTATTGCAAATCAACGGGGGGCAAGCCTGCTCAAGGTATTAATATACTCGCTTCGTGTATGAACTGCAATTACCAGCATGCAGCTGGTTGTGCTTAAAAACGCCTCGCCCACTGGGGGCAATTTTTCAATCATTTTTTTCAATCAATAAAAGGACTGAAAGAAACAGGAAGTGAGCCTTTGTATCCCTCTGTGGATAACTCCATGATGAAGGGGCGGAATGCCTTGAAAGGCGACGGAATCTGTCCAAAGGAAGTGACAGTTGGTGTGCGTGTCTCAGCAAGGCGTCAGACCAGATGGTGAGGGAAAGCGTGTGTGCCCTGTGCGGAGCTCAAGGGCTCTTTTGTTGGTATCATATATATATATATATATATATATAGCCAGCACCCGTGAGAAGTTCAAAAAACTTGAGAAATTAATGAGGCGTGAACAATCGAAATGGTGGGAGCACCGCTCCCTGAGCCGCTATCTGGAGGTTAATAGAATACCAAGGGGGCTGCGAGTTATGCTAGCCCCCAGCTATGAAGACCCTGACCCAGATATGCTCAGGGAGTGGGCAGAGTGCAACCTTGACTCCTCCCGTCGGTTGCTGCAAATACTGGTGCGTTATGCGGATAGTGACCGTGTGAAAACTCAAGCTAAAATTGAGGAATTGAATGCAGAGATTGAAGCTATGTGCACTGAGGAAATAGCTGAATGTACTAAGCTAAGGAGTGAAATGATGGCAAGGCTACAGAAAGAGGAAGAGACAATTAGAAAAAGGAAAACCTACAAGTTTCAACGTGATACGGCTGACTATGCTGAGGGGCGAATTTTCATGTTCGCGAAAAAATACGACGCTATAAAAGCCAGCAAAACGTTCAAGCCTGTCCCTCCTCCTCAACCATCTACTACTAAAGCCATGCCTGGCTTAGCCCAAGAAGATAACACTTCTGAATCCAATCTCAGCTCTAGTATGAACAGTGACACGCATTCCAATACTTCGCAGGCTGAACCCCAGTTGGGGTTTACCCGGCTTTCGCTAGCCCAGGAGGTGGAGTGTCTACGGAAGGACAGACGCGAGACTCGTCGCCCCAGGGTATCGGCGCAACAAAAAGTAAAAGCCGCAATGCCAAGCGCTACGAACGCCGAAAAGCCAACTCAAGGAACAAGTCTACAAAAAAAGAAGAAATTCAACAGGCGGTGGAACAAGAAGTAAGCGATTCATCGGCAATAGCAGCTACTGCCCTCTCTGTGTTAAACCTTACCAATATTGCATTTTCTGCATCTGAACTGCGTATTCTGCCGATGGGACTAACTTATTGTCCTCCTAGTGACTTCAATTATGCCAATATTAGGATAGATTTGTTCAAATTTGTCCGTAAATTGAAGCTACAAAAACATTTTGCTGGGAGTAAAACACGGACAACTGGGGCGCGAGTAGAAATAGATAACTAAGGGCTCTTGGCGCGCGATGCTCCGCTGCCACGTGACATGGAGTCCCTCAGACATGAACAACCAATATCACAGAGTACACCTGAACAGCCGAATACCAACTTAGGGGGCTTAACTAACTTCAAACCATGTTTCACCTATACGCCTGTCATGTTGTATGACAATATAGACATTTTCCATGAGGCAGCTATTAAAGACATCAAGGTGCTGTATACCAAAATGCTCAAAACTAAGCAACACAAATACCAGCAGAACGATCAATACTTAAAACTGGTTAGAAAGATTCAGCAAGATGATACTATCATTGTCAGGCAGCCAGACAAAGGGGGCAATATTGTACTGTGGCCCAGACAACTCTTGCTGGAAGAAGCCCTCTTCCAATTGAACAATCCTGATTGCTATAGACATTGTGATGTGGGGGTGGTGAGAAAAGCCCAGACAGACTTCTACTCCTTGCTGATGGGGTGGCGGTCATATGGTCTCATCAGTATGGATGAACTGAAATTTTTAAAAAATGACCACCCCATCACGCCTGTTCTGTACCTGATCCCAAAAATTCATAAGGATCCAGCTAAACCTCCTGGTAGACCTATCATTGCAGCCTGCGGGGGATTATTGGAAAATACAACAATTTATGTGGACTTTATTCCTACAAGAACATGTGCAAAACTTACCATCTTTTGTCCAAGATTCCAATGACTTCCTCCGCAAAATAAAGGATATTGAGTGGGATCCAAACTGGTGGCTAATAACGTTAGATGTAACATCATTGTACACCAGTATTGTGCACCGGGATGGAATTAGAGCTATTGAATTTTATTTGGGACAAAGACCTATAATCATGTCAGAACACAATCGGATGATTTTGTCTATGATAACTTTTTGTCTGAATCATAATTTCTTCATGTTCAACAACCAGTATTATCAGCAAGTCAGGGGGGTAGCCATGGGGGCCTGTTTCTCTCCCAGTTATGCCTGTTTGCATATGGGCTATTGGGAAAGACAGGTCCTCTATGGTGAGCACGCAGGCATTGCTGTAAGTTCCATTGTTCAGTGGTATCGTTATATTGACGATGTGTTCTTAATTTGACGTGGCACACTAACACAAGCTGAGCAGTTTATTGGCACTCTCAACTGCAATCACTACAATTTTGCGTTTACATCAGACATCAGCCAATCGCAGGTACACTTTCTTGATATCACCATTGAGATTAGCAAGGTTAAGCTACAGACCAAACTATACAGGAAGCCAACGGCAGGGAACACTGTGCTCCATGCCAGCAGCCATCACCCCGCCCATCTTATCCGAAGCATCCCCTATGGGGAGATGCTCCGAATTAGACGACTGTGCAGTACTGATGCACAAAGCAGCCAAGCCCAGGAGGCCAGTAAAATTTGATTTTTGGCCAGGGGCTACAAGGTGGGCGAGATTCATAAGGCTATGCGTAAGGCAAATGCTTTACTCTGCAATTTGGCCCTGGAACGCAAGCAAAAACCCAAACCCGTGGTGACACAAAAACAATCTGTGAGACTGATCTGGGCTTATAATAGGCAACATGGCGCACTCAGAAAAAACTGTTATGAAACATTGGGATCTAATCAGATGTGACCCCGTTATAGGAGGAAAAATGCCGGGCAAGCCCTCAATCACCTTCAGGAAAGCATATTCTATGCAGGATGCCCTGGTCAAGTCCAGTCCTGAGGTGGTTGCACATAAAAACTGGTTGGACAAAAGCAAGGGCTTTAGAAAATGCTCCAGCTGTAAGGCCTGCCTCCATGGGGTTAGTAAATCAGAATATACTGTTCCCTTTTCAGCTACCCCACGCAAGATTAACAAACAACTTACTTGCAAGAGCGAATACGTGGTATATGTGCTGGAGTGTCTTTGTGGCCTGCGATATATTGGTAGTACCAAGTTGCAACTTCACAAGAGGATACTCCAGCACATTCGAGCCATTAACACCAATGGCTCCGCGTATCCGGTAGCACGACACTTCAAAGAGTGCCACAATAATAACAGTGCATTATTAAAATACTATGCTATTGATTCTGTGGGCCCCCATAGGAGAGGCGGGGATAGAGAGGGAACTTTGAGAAAGTTAGAGACCAGGTACATCCTAGAGATGGACAGTAAAACCCCAGGAGGTCTCAACTCAACAGAGGATTTTTATACCTGCCTTTGAACCTCTCTCCCCTCTCATCAGTTCTATAAGCGCAGATGAACCAGACTCCATGGGCTTAATTCATGGTAGACCCCAGAAAGGTGTACCTAGGGTTATTATACTGCCATAACATCATAGGCCCTATGTCTGATGAGCAATGTGGACACAGTAGTCGAACATCATAGCCTAGGATTAGGCTATGTTTTAAGAATGAAATAATAGTAGTAAAGAAAACAAATTCATTTGACACTTACCACTATGCACTGTCACTTTGGTTGTAATATCATATGCTCTCTGTGAAGGCTGGCAAAGTGATGATATTACCGTTTTATTATCAACATTGGAGGCTGCGATAATGTATTTAGACAGATATTATCTCCTCCGTCGCATAGACAAAATAGTATGTGCCGATCATCACTAATGTGCAATATGTAATTATGAATATCAGGGTGTTTTTCTATCATAAGTTAAGTTGCATTTTAACTTTTGTACGGTTTTATCCTGGGTTTACATTGATGAATTTTATCTGGTATATAATTATTGTTAACATTTTATAGTGTATATTTCCGAATGAATATTTTATCATGTGAATATACATTAATGTCTGTTCCTAAAAAACCTTAATTCCGGATATAACTGTTTACACCCTATTTTGCACATGTATAGTTATTCAAACGGGGATCATCCCGTAATTTTGAGCAGCCGTGTAGTATGTCATTCATGTTTATGAACTTACTGCAGAAGCATTTGACTAATGCAACCAGTCACGGCTTAATTACTTTTGCACTTGCACTTTAAATTTTGCTTTCCCTCCCCTATGCGTCATGTGACCAAGGCCTCTGTGTAGGCCGAAATGTTATGCTGAGGTGGGCCTTCCACGCTACTAAATAAAATCACTGCTCACCTGCACCCTGGGTCTTCCTCTCTTCTTCTGCGCCATTGGTATCCAGAATATGGGCTCCTGGTGAGAGAATGCTGAGATTGTGTTTTTATATATATATATATATATATATATATATATATATATATATATATATATATATATATATATATATATATATATATATATATATATATATATATATATATATATATATATATATATATATTCTCTCCACCACCGCTGGTCAGGAGACGAGCTGGCACGGGCGGTCCCGTTACAGCCACCAGCTGGCTGAATCAATTCGCTTCAAGAAACATCAAAATGTTGATGAAAAACGGGACACCCAGCTCTGGGTGTCCCGTTTTTCATCAACATTTTGATGTTTCTTGAAGCGAATATATATATATATATATATATATATTACCTACTGGCTGTCGCCAGTAGGTAGTTATAGTTAGGATCTACTTTCCATAGGAAATCCGCAACATTCTATTGAGAATAACTTTGGCGCCGGTGGACGAATCTTCGCGAATTTCTCAAAGTTTGTGGCCCGCTCCGCTCCTTCCCTGAAAATGTGGGGGGGGATTCGTCAAGCGGGGGCCGAGATAAAAGGGGGGTCCCAAAACGTGTTTTCTCAATGTTCATTTCCATAGGGCGGTCGAACTCACTTTTAGCCCGAACGGCTGAATGGATTTGCACCAAACTTGGCAAAATTGTAGGGACTGGTAGCCCGATGTGCCTTTGCTATGTCTCAAGATATGTGCTCCAGTGGTTTTTGAGTAATTTAGGTTCAAAAAAATATATATATCTATAGGCGCGCCCCGGTACGCGCACCGGGGAGCGCACTGGCCGCGCTACACGACTTGCGCACGGAAAGCTGATTGGCTCTCGGGTGTCTGTAAACATTCAAAACAGTCCGGAGCGGCCACCATCTTGTGTCTCGGTAGGATCGAGACACAAGAGGTGGCAAAAACAAAGGGGGAAATGACCATAAGGGGGCAGGGTAGACCCCCCTGACACCCTAGGTTTGATGTGGGGGCTAAAAAAAAGGGCCCTCGCGGGGCAGAAAAAAAAATCGATTTGCGCGGGGGGAGCGCCCGGTACGCGCACCGTGGAGCGGACCGGGGAGCGTAGCATGGGGAAAACCCAGTTTATTTACTGCGTCACCTCTGCGACCCTTTTTTGCATCAATATGCCCCTTTTGCATACATTACACCTGACGTAGGTATAATGTGGTGCAGTGGCTTACAAAGTGAAGCATCTACCTAGATGCGTCACTTTGTAAATATGACTGAATAAGGTGCATTTTTTACAGCACTGGTGCGTCACAAAAAGTGATGCACCGGTGCCGTTAAAGTGATGCATGGCCTCATAAATGAGGCCTTCAGTCTTCTAGTCATGCGTCATATTAAATATATGACGTATTATGTCGCAAGTACTTACAGATACGTCAGTATTTCAGACGTATCTGTAAGCGCAAAAGTGATGCATTGCTGGAGTGTGTCACAAAAATGATGCAACTCCAGCAATGCATCCTTTCACATGGGGCCAGGCCCCATGTGAAAGGGCCTGCATCAGTCTTACGCCTGCTGTGAAACAGGCGCAAGATTTGGACGCAACAGCGTCATAAAAGTGACGCAGTGATATCTCATAGATTTCATTGCGTCACCTCTACGACCCTTTCTTGCGTCAATACGTCCCTTTTGCATACATACAGATACGTCAGTATTTCAGACGTATCTGTAAGCGCAAAAGTGATGCATTGCTGGAGTGTGTCACAAAAATGATGCAACTTCAGCAATGCATCTTTTCTTACCCTTCCACACCCCCGTTCCTTTTCAACATTTTCTTTAAATATCCACATTCCCCATGTTCAATCTCCTTCTCCTTACTTTCCTTCACAACAATCACCTTCTTTCAGTCCCCCTACTTCACTTCCTTTCTCCTTTCATACCTTTCTGTTCTTTCTTACTCATTTTCCTTTCCATTATCAATGCACTCCACTTCACTTACTCTTTTTCATTTTTTTAAGAATATAGCTCTTTGATGAGAATTGGAGGTAGTTCCGAAAAGAACTTTTTTTTTCTTCTTTTTTCTTTTTTTAGAACAGAAACAAAAACAGGGAATTGAAACTGCTCAACAGGAGCAAAAAAAACAAAATAAATTAGGGCTGGGAACGGCAGCGATGGTTCTCCAATGCTCGAACCATGAGCAGGACACTTTGCTCCCCAAAGGTAAGTAGTTGATCGCAGTATCTGCATTTCAGGACACCTTTGTTGAATGCAGGCTGAATGTTTGGAACCAGCTCCTGCGATCGCCCCCTCACAGAAGTAGTTGCTCCTCCGGTGGATGTAGAGGCCCCATCACTGGGAACCTCTTGTGCCAGAGCCCTGACACTTTCTCCGGGCATAATTCTGGGGGTGCTTCCTCTCCACATTGTGGAGTTCCCAAAAGAATATTTTTTTTGGGGGTCACCCCGTGACAGGACTGTATGGCAGATCCTGCACTCCACTTTTGGAGCATTCACCTTTCTCTGGTCATCTGGTATGGAAAAAAAATTCCAGATGAAATGCTCTTTCACCTTTGGCTGAGGAGGCTCTTCATCGATTAATTCAGGCTCATCTTCACTGCTGGATCGTCTGGCAGCCATGATTAACTAAGCAAGATCGAAGAGAAAAAAGGCAGGTTTTTCAGTCACAAAAGTGAAAGAAGAAGTGAAGGAAATGGGTGGGGATTTCATTCTTTGTCAAAAAAACTGTTAGCAACCAATGAAAAGTGTTATTTTAAGGTCACATGACTTGAAGCACTTCCGGGGGCGCATACGCGGCGCGAACGTAGGCGCTTCCGGGGGCGCATACGCGGCGCGAATGTAGGGGCTTCCGGGGGCACTTACGCGGCATGCCAAAGTGACGTTTTGATAGTTTCAAGGAAATGCAAAATTATTTTCATTTCCTTATTCAAAAAAACTGCTTTTATATGTATGGTACTAAATGTCTTGCGTTATTATTTACTTTTCATTCATATTTTTTTACACGAAAGCAAGTAGCGCTCTGGGTGCGCTCTCCGGAGAGCTTACCGGTGCGTGGACCCAGAGCGCCCCGAGAAAAACTAGTAAAAAAAAAAAAGATATATATATATATATATTATAAAAAAAAGAATACTAATTAATACTCACACAAAACAGCATATTAAAAAAATCGTAGGTTACAAACTCGATATAGAAAGGAATTAGCATTTAAAAAACCTATGAAATTCACTGAAAAAACCATAGGTTTCACACCAGTTATAGTTAGGAATTAGCATTTAAAAAACCTATTAAATTCACTGAAAAAACCATAGGTTTCACACCAGTTATAGTTAACTGGAAATTTTACTGACATAAAACCATTGAAATTCCACGTTATAGTTAGTTGGACTCACTATAACTTGCGCGCCTGCAATGCACTGCTGATGACGTCACATATTACATCACTCATGACATGGTCAGTGACATCACTCATGACATCACTGATGACACCATCCTTGTGACAGAGTGACAGACCTCCTTTTAGTGTAATGTAGCCCTTGAAACACATATTCAAAAATAGAAACTAACATTTTCAAAAAAATGGAGATACCCATACCAGTTACAACAACCAATTCAGTAATTCCACCATCTATATACACATCTACTCATTCACCAACACTTCTATATAGTCACTCATACATATACTCACTCATCATATGTAGTGATACACCTATACATCCTGTTACACACTGACAGTCATCCAAAAGTTACTCACACATGCAAATAAAGTATTGAACATCCATTTATTTGCATATACAACTTTACACACACTACCACCTTACTTCTAAGGAAACTTACACATACTTCCTCTCTTAAACAATCACTTATAGAAACATACTTATTTAAACAGGAACTCTTACAATCTCTCACTCTCACATATACTGACTTATATACATCAATACTCACATATACTAGATTAAAACATATCTTGTTACTGATAAAGACACTAGTGAGACAGCCATTCACTCACTAACACACACATATATACACTCATCCACCCATACGGTCCTGCACATATGCTGTATTCAAAACACATACAAACAGTGAGTCAGTCACCAACCCATGCAGCCACTTATACACAAAGTGAAACACTGATACATATATTTAAATATTTAAACTTTAGTCGCTAATATATGTATTCACTAAGATACACTTAATAAGCCAGTTAACCAATCATTTTTTTTTTAAAACATCCATTTAGACACTTACTTAAACATTTATTCTTCCATCGTCCTTTTTCATATACATATATAAAACATATTTATTTTCCAGAAAGACACACATTCACTGGATGGTGTCATCAGTGATGTCATGAGTGATGTCACTGACCATGTCTTGAGTGATGTAATATGTGACGTCATCAGCAGTGCATTGCAGGCGCGCAAGTTATAGTGAGTCCAACTAACTATAACGTGTAATTTTAATGGTTTTATGTCAGTAAAATTTCCAGTTAACTATAACTGGTGTGAAACCTATCGTTTTTTCAGGGGTCTGAATAATGCGGAGGATATGTTCACATACCTGTAAAGAGCAGATAACAGCAATACTTCCAAAGTACATATCAATGAAATAAAAGTATAAACAATAATATATCGTAGGTATACCGCATTTGCACTTTATCATCTGCCCATGTGTATATTATATCTGCAAAGGTTACTCTCTCTATTGATTCTATCTGAAAAATACAATTTTATATTGACATGGTTGATAAAATATAATTTTTATGACATATTTTAATATCTTATGTATATTTGTAATAGAGGTTTTTAATCCGGCTGGAGAAAACCATTTTATCAATGAAGATATATGTTATGAATTTGCTATGAATTGTGGTATTGTTGACTATGTTAATATAAAATGCACACAGGACACTTTATATTTATTATCTTTGCACAGTTGCACATGATTTAGCACTTTATAGTATAAACTTGCACTATCTATAGATAAAGTAGCACTCAAGTACTTTTTTTGATTATCGGAATAAAGAGGATCTAACAGTGTAATTGCAGTACATAAATAACAAACATTATCGCAAACATATTTATTGTTGAATCATAGCACACATCCTGATAGAATAGTTGTGTAAATATATCAAATAAGGATTGATCCTGTCTGATGATATTTAGATTATCGAATGTCAATAACTTTGTCTGCTAAAATTAGATCTATACGATTTACCGTGAAATTTCTAAATGCATTTAAGCAGTCATTTCTATGTTTGCAAACTACAAGATACACGATGGTCTGTTGTTCCTTTTTATTTGTCACGTGACCTGCATCTCACAGTTACAAGGGGGTGTGCACAGTGTGTAAAAGAGTTATAAAAAGTAACAGTGATATGTAACAAGCTGAATGTGATCAAGGGCTCTTGAAGCCCGAAACGCGTCGTTGCAGGCTGCGCGAGAAATGCAAATAAACTAATATCTTGCCTGAATTGCTGTGGTGGTCTGAGTTCCTTCTTCGCCGGAACACGGAAGTGATTGGAAGTGGTGGGAATTGTTTGGCATATATATATATATATATATTCACTGAAAAAACCATAGGTTATAGACCATATATAGTTAGGAATTAGCATTTACAAAACCTTGAAAATTCACTGAAAAAACCATAGGTTATAGACCATATATAGTTAGGAATTCGCATTTACAAAACCTTATTTTACTCACACAAAACCATTGAAATTCCATATATAGTTAGTTGCACTAACTATATATCGCGCACCCGCAATCCACTGCTGATGATGTCACATATTACATCATTCATGACATGGTCAGTGACATCACTGATGACATCACTGATGACATCTCAAATGACATCACTGATGACATCACTGATGACAACATCCAGTGACTGTATGTTTCTGTAAAGTTAAAATATGTCTTACATATTGAAGAATGAGTGGATGTATAAGTGTCTGGATGAAGGATTTAGTAGGTGCATGACTGACTGTATGAGTGAGTGATTAAATGTGTCTCACTGAGTGCATGGGTTAGTGACTAAACTGTCTTAATTTGTGCATCATTATGTCTGTTGTTCTGTAAACTGTTGCATGTGTTGATAAGTAGCTATATGAGTAACTATATGGGTTATTGATTGGTTGCCCAAGTATTTGTATGGGAGACTGAGTGTGTCTGTGGGTGGCTGGGAGGTGTATGACTCTGTGCATAGATGTGTGAGCAGTTGATTCACTAGATGTATGGTTTCAAAAGTGCATGTGGAAACAGCTGTATGGGCGGTTGACTGTGTGCATGAGTGTATTGGTGAGTGAATGGATATCTCAGTGCTACATGTCAAAGTAAGTACATATGTAAAACACAGTACATGTGAGAGTTGACATATATAAATAACTGTGCATAAGAGCCAGTGAATGTGTGAGTGGCTGTATGGATCATTGTGAACTTGTATCAGGGATTGTATAAGAGAGTAAATATGTGTTAGTATATGTTTGAATAAGTAAAGTTTGTATAACTGTATAGTTGAGGAAATGGAGGTGTGATTGATTCTTTGCATGACTGACTAGGTGTGTGAGTAACTCCATGGATGAGTGACAGTCTGTGAGTGTCTGTTTACACTGATTGTATCTAAGGTTATATTAGAGTCTGAAGTGGTTCATCGTATTATCACATGAATGATATCATCAGTGATGTGATCAGTAATGTCAAATGAGATGTCATCAGTGATGTCATCAGTGATGTCATTTGAGATGTCATCAGTGATGTCATCAGTGATGTCACTGACCATGTCATGAATGATGTAATATGTGACATCATCAGCAGTGGATTGCGGGTGCGCGATATATAGTTAGTGCAACTAACTATTTATGGAATTTCAATGGTTTTGTGTGAGTAAAATAAGGTTTTGTAAATGCGAATTCCTAACTATATATGGTCTATAACCTATGGTTTTTTCAGTGAATTTTCAAGGTTTTGTAAATGCTAATTCCTAACTATATATGGTCTATAACCTATGGTTTTTTCAGTGAATTTTCAAGGTTTTGTAAATGCTAATTCCTAACTATATATGGTCTATAGCCCATGGTTTTTTCAGTGAAAATATATATATACATACATATATAAACATATATCATCTGTATATCTATATAAAAACAAACAAAAATGCATGCATACATATACTTATATGCATACAGATGCATGTTATTTACATGAAAGTTGAAAAAACACTAATAAAAGCAAAGCTAAAAAGCCACCTCATTACAAACAGTATGGCTTTAACTTAAACGAGGGCGAGATCTATTGCATTTTCAATGCTTGTTTACTTTGGTTCCATCAAGAAGGCATTCAGATGTGTCACACATTTGCCATAAATTCTGAATGTTAGCACTCTAGTTGCACATTAGATCACTGTAGTAAAGCTACTGCTCACCAGGGACGTCTGCTGCTGGTATTCAAAGTGCATGTTTCAGTCTGCATGTCAGAATTTTTTAATGAAATAGAAGAGGATTTGAGAAGTCACTCAAAATGATCCCTAATTTTTCTTTCTGAAGCACTAATCATACTTTCTATGGCAAAATTAACCCCCTCATGTTGTTCCTTTTTAAATTGAGTGTTTTCAGACTTACCACTTCATTCCAATCAAGATGGCTTCTGGTGTGCCATACTTTTGTCATAACTAAGACTGTTAGCGCTCTAGTTGTTCTTTAGAACACTCTGGGACATTCTGTCATTGGGCTATACTTGGGGTACATCTGGGTGATATTTGGGCTACATTTAGGCTCTTTTGTCTCTGGTGGCCATCTTGGAAGACTGTATGTCAGAATTTTTTAATGAAATTGAAGAGGGTTTGAGAAGTCACTCAAAATGTGCCCTAATTTTTCTTTCTGCAGCACTAATCATAATTCATATGGCAAAATATACCCCCTCATTTTGTTCCTTTTTAAATTAAATGTTTTAAGAGTTACCACTTTATTCCAATCAAGATGGCTTCAGGTGTGCCATACCTTTGTAATAAGTAGGACTGTTAGCGCTCTAGTTGTTCTTTAGAACACTCTGGGACATTCTGTCATTGGGCTATACTTGGGCTACATCTGGGTGATATTTGGGCTACATTTGGGCTCTTTTGTCTCTGGTGGCCATTTTGGGAAACTGCATGTCAGAATTTTTTAATGAAATAGAAGAGGATTTGAAAAGTCACTCAAAATGTGCCCTAATTTTTCTTTCTGCAGAACTAATAATACCTTCTATTGCATAATATACCCCCTCATTTTGTTCCTTTTTAAATTAAATGTTTTAAGGGTTACCACTTTATTCCCATCACGATGGCTCCAGGTGTGCTATACCTTTGTAATAAGTAGGACTGTTAGCGCTCTAGTTGTTCTTTAGAACACTCTGGGACATTCTGTCATTGGGCTATACTTGGGCTACATCTGGGTGATATTTGGGCTACATTTGGGCTCTTTTGTCTCTGGTGGCCATTTTGGGAGACTGCATGTCAGAATGTTTTAATGAAATAGAAAAGGATTTGAGAAGTCACTCAAAATGTGCCCTCATTTTTCATTCTGCAGCACTAATCATACTTTCTATGGCAAAATATACCCCCTCATGTTGTTTCTTTTTAAATTAAATGTTTTAAGAGTTACCACTTTATTCCAATCAAGATGGCTTCAGGTGTGCCATACCTTTGTAATAAGTAGGACTGTTAGCGCTCTAGTTGTTCTTTAGAACACTCTGGGACATTCTGTCATTGGGCTATACTTGGGCTACATCTGGGTGATATTTGGGCTACATTTGGGCTCTTTTGTCTCTGGTAGCCATTTTGGGAGACTGCATGTCAGAATGTTTTAATGAAATAGAAAAGGATTTGAGAAGTCACTCAAAATGTGCCCTAATTTTTCATTCTGCAGCACTAATCATACTTTCTATGGCAAAATATACCCCCTCATGTTGTTTCTTTTTAAATTAAATGTTTTAAGAGTTACCACTTTATTCCAATCAAGATGGCTTCAGGTGTGCCATACCTTTGTAATAAGTAGGACTGTTAGCGCTCTAGTTGTTCTTTAGAACACTCTAGGAGGCTGCAGTAGAACACAAAGGAATCAACTGACAGTCTCTGTCCTTGTTGGATGTACATGTTTTACTGAGAATGTCAGACTTCATTTTCACATGACTGAGAAAGATAATGTGAATTTACAGAAAATATGCTTTCAGTTTAGCTTATAGATCCCCTTCCAAACCACTGTGGGAAAATCATGAGATATTAGTTTTCTTTCAAACAATATTCATGATATCACAGCAGAAGGTTTTTTTCACATGGTAAAATCACCTTAGAACCCACCACAATTCCTAAAACGAGTATGGTACCATCAACAAATGATTTATAATGTAACTAAAGTCCTAAAACCCTCTATTAACTACAATGCTTTTTAATGAGGTGCTATCATGTATATTGGTCCCAAGATGGCTGCCAACACTTCTTGGATGAAGTGCTGACAGCCAATCAGATCAGATGTGTGGTTAGGCTCCGCCCAGATATATATCTTTTTTTGAACCTAAATTACTCAAAATCCACTGGAGCACATATATTGAGACCTAGCAAAGGCACATCGGGCTAACAGTCCCTACAATTTTGCCAAGTTTCGTGCAAATCCATTCAGCCGTTCGAGCTAAAAGTGAGGCCAACCGCCCTATGGAAATTAACATGGGAAAAACGTGTTTTGGGACCCCCCTTTTTTCTCGGCCCCCCCTTTATGAAACCCCCCCAAATTGTATGGGGCTGCTCAGAAACAATATGTTCCATTTTCCTGAAAATTTCAGCCAATTCCGTCCACAAACGCCAAAGTTATTAGACATAGAATTTTCAAAAATCCCATAGAGAAAAAATCCTAACTATATATACCTACTGGCGACCGCCAGTAGGTAATATATATATATATATATATATACCTTTCAGATTTAAAACCATCCAAAAGAACATACCTCTGTACCACAGAGGAAGGCGTATGCCGAAACGCGTCTGGTGCGTTTGAAAGTCAAAAAATCTATGACTTTCCCCCCGCGAGTGCTGTGTCTCTTTGAATGAAGAAAGGGGACGAGGAGCGTTTTATATATATATATATATATATATATATACACCTTTCAGATTTAAAACCATCCAAAAGAATAGGCCACATTACACCGCATGTGTTTAGAATGCATGCCATTACAACGCGGTCATGACAACAACTTGCTGTAGGGGGACGTTGGATGTTGGAATAGTATAATTTACTATTCCCACTCCAGTCTGTGCAACAGTAGGGAAGGTGTTGGATTTCAAATCCAACACCTTCTGCCCCCTACAGCACGTCATTGTAACAGCTTGCATTGTAAGGTCATGCAATGCAACAACGCGGTCGTTGTAATGACCACGTTGTAATGGCATGCGATGTGTAAACATCGTTCTAAGCGATGTTTACCCATCCAAAATAATGGTTATTGAAAAGTATACTAATCTGAAGTAATGATACGATGAAATTAAGAATATCAATAGTGAAGGCCTAGCATCAATAGTAATCTCGCTGACCAAAAGCTGTAAAGTATTCTCTTGTTGTAAATATCCATGCCTCAGCAGTGCAAGGTGAGACCAGCAGACGGAATAGGTGATGTGAAGATATCCAGTGTCTCTATTCCTATTGTGTTTGTCCTTTCCATTTGCCTAATATACTGCTGACTGGTATACAATCCTTTGCATGGTCATCAGTGGGTTCGAGGAAATTATGATATAAGCATTGCTCCTGTTGGATCTGGTTTGCCTGATTCGTACAGAATTGACACAATTAAAATGGCTATAATGTCAGATAAGAGCATCTGATGATCATAAACTTAAACCCAAATTGGATTTTTATTGTCCAAGTAGGAACTAGTTTGTTTATGGATAAGTGTGTCCAGTTGCATGTGGGGGACTGGTTCAGTGTTCAGCAAACAACACTTGGACAGCCATATCTGATACTGACCTCATAGTTTAATTTATTTCAGCAGTATAATCCACACCACCAGACCTTCTATTCCAAAGGGAAATGTAGGTGAAAAATGTAATTTCCTCTCAGGTGCAAAGTGATGAGAATTAGGCTGCTTTATCAGAAATCTTGCTCTACAATATTGTCAATTAGTAATAAAGGGGAAGACATCAAGATACTTAATATACTGCAAAAGTTGAATTTTTCTGTAGAAACTCCATTTAGTGGTTCCAAGTAAATTAGTATTCTTTCCAATTATATAAGACACTGTGGGCCATATGTAGGTAAATGGCATTTACCGAATCGTAAATACCAAATTTACCGATTCGGTATTTACAAATCGGTAAATGCCATGTAGGTAAATATTCGGTATCAATTACCAAATCGTTATGATTCAGTAATTACCGAATCGGTAATTACCGATTCGGTAATTGCCATTGATTCCTAAGGGCCTTGAGGCCCATAGTAATCAATGGCAATAACAGAATCAGTAAATACCGATTCGGTAAATTTACCGAATTGTCAAGGGGGACAGGGTGTCACTTTGACACCCTGTTGCACCCCTGATTCTGGCTTGTGTGCCATGTGACACACATATATGCCCTTAGGGCATGTATGTGTGCCACATGGCACAGGTGTACATGAACAGATGTGCATGTACACAGAAATTCGTTATTTACCATGCCATTGTATTTCATGGTAAATAACGAATTCCTAAGGGCCTGTGGCACTGTTTCCAGTGCCACCTACATCCCATATTACCGATTCTGTACATTTACCGATTCGGTAATTTACAGATTCAGTAAATTTACAGATTCGGTAAATATACAGAATCGGTCATTTTCTGGCCCCCTACATCTGAAACTACAAATACCGGTCACAAACGGCCGAAATCGGCCGTTACCGACTGGTATTTGGCCACCTACATATGGCCCTGTGTCATTACTCAATAACAGTGCATTGTGTTGTATTGAACCAATTATATGGAGCTTACAACCCCTGTGTGAGGCACTGAAGTGCTTGGTCACATGCAAAACAGGCAATGGCGTCTAGGATGTGTGAATGGAAGGGTGTTATCTCTGTTTTTAATTTTATGTGCGAAGTGTTTCCTTTTTGTGTGTGATGACCACGGAGGTGTGGTTATTATGTTAGGGAATGCAGCATTTAGGAGTGTGTTGGGAGAAGAAGTGTGAGAGATAAGAGTGTAGTTTGCAGTTTTCTGTAAGCTTGAAGCAATGAGCATCTCTGCAGGTCCCTTTATCATATTTCTTGTAGTCAAAGTCCACTTAGCTGGCTATTAGATAGAAACCATGATTCCTGTTAGAATGAAGTCACAACCCCCAAATTAACCTGCACTTAACCCTCTAGTAGACTGGAACAAGCAGTGAGCCTCAACTTAGAGGCAATGTGTAAAATATTATTGGAGCATTTCAAACAGTAATACAGTGAAAACACCACACAAGAACAATCTCATACCAATTTAAAAACAGAAAGCAAAATGTAATAAATACTTTGAGATCCAAATGACAAAATCCAATCAGTAGAACTATAGGTATACAATTTCGAAGCTTTAAGTGAAAACAGTGCTTAGAAGTACAAAGCATATATTGTTGTTGACGCTTACTCACTGAAACGGAGGTTCCTGGCTTCACTAGCGAGGCACAGTAGTGCACCAGCCCACCAGCCCAGCAGCGCATCAGCCGACCGGCCCACTTCTCGCCGCACCCGCTTCGCGGGTGCCGCCTCGTCTGTGGGTGTCGGTAGTAACATCTTCTGGGAGGAGCATCATTGGACTCAGGCGGCAAGGCGGTAAGGGGCGCGAGGCACCAGCGGGGCTGCGAGCGTGCGGGGACTTCATTTCCCAGAAGTCCCTGCAAGACCGACGGATAGCTTCCGGTCCGCTCTCCCTGCTGGCCCGCCCCCCGCCCATCAAAGGCATTTAAAAGGTGTTCCTGCCCTTTAGCGGGCGGGACGCTTACTCACTGAAACGGAGGTTCCTGGCTTCACTAGCGAGGCACAGTAGTGCACCAGCCCACCAGCCCAGCAGCGCATCAGCCGACCGGCCCACTTCTCGCTGCACCCGCTTCGCGGGTGCCGCCTCGTCTGTGGGTGTCGGTAGTAACATCTTCTGGGAGGAGCATCATTGGACTCAGGCGGCAAGGCGGTAAGGGGCGCGAGGCACCAGCGGGGCTGCGAGCGTGCGGGGACTTAATTCCCAGAAGTCCCTGCAAGACCGACGGATAGCTTCCGGTCCGCTCTCCCTGCTGGCCCGCCCCCCGCCCATCAAAGGCATTTAAAAGGTGTTCCTGCCCTTTAGCGGGCGGGACGCTTACTCACTGAAACGGAGGTTCCTGGCTTCACTAGCGAGGCACAGTAGTGCACCAGCCCACCAGCCCAGCAGCGCATCAGCCGACCGGCCCACTTCTCGCCGCACCCGCTTCGCGGGTGCCGCCTCGTCTGTGGGTGTCGGTAGTAACATCTTCTGGGAGGAGCATCATTGGACTCAGGCGGCAAGGCGGTAAGGGGCACGAGGCACCAGCGGGGCTGCAAGCGTGCGGGGACTTCATTTCCCAGAAGTCCCTGCAAGACCGACGGATAGCTTCCGGTCCGCTCTCCCTGCTGGCCCGCCCCCGCCCTTTACGCCCCCTATATTACAACATCTTACTCCTGCAGCGCGGGACGCAGCCCGGGCGAAGACTGGGCAAAGACAGGGCCATTTGAGGCCGTTCGAGGACGGCAGAGGACGGCCCTGGCCCAGAACCCCAGCACTTTCTTTTTCATTCCACTTAAGGTAGGCGGACCAGTGATTCCCATCTTACACTTCAATATTCAGTGACCGGCCACAAGACTCACTATCTACTTTCTGTGAGGGCCACTTTGCTGTACTTGGCTTCACCTCGCAGATGTCCACCATGCGTAATAGAACTAGAAGCAATACCAAAAAAGCTACGGCCGTGGCACAAGTGACCGGTCCTATAGATCATTTCATCTCCCGGGTCAATGAAACCATCGACAAGAGCATTATCCTGTTGGAAAAAAGAGTCTCCTTGGATCTCATGAACGCTAAACGCTCATCTCTGGGCTCCCTTGCAACTGCAAGCTCTCCTTCCCACCAGGCCTTAAATAATTGTTCCTTACCCCTACCCTTACCGGCAGTCGCCATGCTTACTGTCCCGAACGCTGTCGACTTATCAGTGACACAATCAGACTCCGATCTGTCATATGTTGACCTTGAGGCTACCCCAGATTTAGAAGCCTGTCAATCACTCGATAAGCCAGAGCTCAGTGCAGATAGACACCCCCATATACCTGATACAGGAGTGGCTCCTGTACTGATAGAATCAGGGAGAGGCACTACCACTACTACCAAGGCTGCGCCTAAGACCAAGGAAAAACCCAAAGCTAAAGTTAGGAACCACAACCTGATCTCACCTACCCCCAACTCTGCATCAGGCATACCCTGCTGGGTTGAAAACATGGTAATAGACCTTAAATCGGATCTTGAAGCCACAATAGCGGCACAAATCAAGCCCCTAATATCTAAGCTTGATAGACTTACGTCGCTAATAAATTCAAAATGTGGTAATAAGATAAGCGGGAATGGGTCTACACAGCTGCATGGGGCAAAAGAAGTACTTCTCAAAAAAATACCCTGCACCAAGCACGCAACAGACACATCTACCAAGTCCAATACTCCACTAGCCAGTAAGGCACCAGCTATACAGCATCTAACCCAAATAGGGAGTAAATTAGATGCACTCCCATCTACCCCTAGTGTCGTAGGTTCTGCCTCAGCAACGCAAACACCCACGCAAACAACTACAGGCCCAACTAAATCAGATAACCAACAAGTTAAGGGCCCTAACGGGAATACCACTACCCCAGCAGTATCTGTCCCCTTAGATAAACCTCAAGAACCCAAAACAAAGCAGGCTCGCCCTAAGATAATCAACCTGCCGCCGGAAGTTTCTCCCTTCGTGGTCGTCTTAACGGCCGTTCCGCCACTGAAGGAGGGTGTAAGAGAAACTTTTGCAGAGCTAAGAAATAAATGTGCTCAGTGGCTCCAGCTACATAAACCCCTACCTACCCATATTAGTGGTGAGATTTTCTCTGTACGTAGAGGTGACTGGGTGGGCAGGAACACGAAGTCTATAGCGGGTGACGTTATTACCATCAAATTCAGGGATATAGGGGCAGCAAATTATATTTGCAACACACCCAGCAGTGGACCTGCCACCCAAATAAACCCACTTCCTTTGTGTTATTTTTTACCCATACCTCCAAGACAAAATCTTCCCAGCTCTACCTTCCCAACAAATAGAGGGTTTATACACCCCCCACAATACACCCCCTATCAGTGGCAGCAACCTCTACAACCTCTACAACCCCCACGATTTCCACAAACACCACAACATACAACTTTCCAGTGGCAACAACCCCCTCAACCTCCACAACCTTCATATCATTTTTCCCAGCAGTGGCAGCAACCTCCTCAACCCACACAACATATCATTCACCAGTGGCAGCAACCGTGGCAAGGACTGCCCCCCCCTTTCGACCCAGTAGGCCCTAACCATCAAGGGAGAGAAAGGGACGAATGGAGAGGGCAAGAGCAGTGGAGAAATCACAGAGAACCCCCACGTTGGGACGGTTGGAATGGATTACCTTTAACAAATAAGTATAGTGGTCTAGAGTGTGTTGACTGACCACCACAGCCAGAAGCACAGCTTCTAAACAGCTCTGACTCATTGGCATCTCTGGACTCTCCCCTAATCCCTGAAGACCCAGAGATTCCTAGTAAACTACATATAGTTAAAACCCTCAAAAACAATCCACCAACTTTAAGCCTGATCTCCTGGAATGTTGCAGGACTACGGGCAAAGGTGGAGGATGGGACTATTATGTACCATGTGCACAGACATCAAATAATTTGTCTACAGGAGACGTGGTCACAACTAGAACAGCATTTACAGGGATATAAGACATACTTCTCCCCTGCGTTGTTGGGACAAAAGGGTAGACCAAAGGGAGGACTAAACATCTATGTAGCTAACACCATTCAAAACATAAAAATAAATATCATTGAACTGGACCCTAACTTCCAGATCCTAGGTCTCTCCCTACCGAAAAAAGAGTTCGTAGTCATTATCAACTTCTATAATAACCTTGACGAAGCAGAACTTCAGAGAGTCTTGGCTCACCTCTACAAAAAATTAACCACCCTTGGACAGAAACAAGGAGCAAGGGGTGCGGTATCTATAATATGGGTAGGTGATTTTAACTTACATAAATGTACCCAACCTAAGCAAAAATGTCCTGGTATGGTGACAGAGGAAGGTGTTTCTCTTACCCACTTCTCACACAACAATATGGGCAGAACAATGAACGATCTCCTATCAGACCTGGACCTCCAAATAGTAAATACCTTGGATCATAGAACCAACTCACTAGCACCGACCTACATAGGAAGAGGTTTCAGTACCACGGTTGACTATATTATAATATCAGCAAGTCTACAACCTAGAGTAAAAAACTTTGAAGTCACACCTAATTCCCAAAGTGACCACGCTATACTCAAAATGGAAGTGATTACAAACCACCAACAGACTCCTCCTATGACGATAGCTAGCGCACTGACCCAGGAAAACATAAACATGGACAAACTAAATGGGTATTCAATAAAGTGGGGGAAGATAAATCCAGAGGAACTCACTAAAGATCTGATAAAGTCAGCGTATCCCCAAATCAAGAAATGTCTGGATATGTCGACAGACGATGAGGAACTTCTTAACAACTTTGCCCAAATTATGGACAAAATAAAGGTCCTACTTACAGCAAAACATAAAGTTGGCCCACCCCGTTTAAAAGGTTGGTTTAATCAAGAGTGTACCCAGGCCCATACAAAACTTAAATTAACTCTAAATAAAGATGAAAGGGATCCTCACACTATATCCATCCTAAGAAGGGAATACCATAAAATCAGAACAAAGAGAAAAGCGGAACTTAAGCAAGCCCTTTGGGATGAACTCCATACCAGTGTACAGGAAAAAAACAGCCAAGCCTTCTGGAGAATAATAAGAACTCCCTTTTTGGTTGACGATACACTTCCAAAAATTGAAGTCGCGATAGACGCAGCAGAATGGGTATCCCACTTCACAAAAATTTTTCAAAAATCATCCTCCGATCAAGAAATAGAAGAGGAAAAGGCAATACCTCCAATATACCCTATCGAGATAAACTTTGAAATCTCTGAGATTCTCCTGGCACTGAATTCAACCAAAAACGGAAAAGCTCCAGGCCCGGACGGAGTCCCGGCCGATCTTTTTAAATATAAAATAGATCTTTGGGCCCCGATCATTACAAGGGTGTGCACCACAACGGCCAAGAAAGGAATTCTGGAGTTGTGGACAAGGTCCATCATGGTACCGATATTTAAGAAAGGTAACCGCCAGGACCCTGCTTGCTACTGCCCAATTTCTCTGTTGGATTCACTGGGGAAGATGGCAGGCAGGGTGATCCTGGAACGACTTCAGGACTGGGTGGAGGAGAGAGGTATATTATCTGATTTACAATTCGGTTTCAGAGAGGGATCTGGAACCGTGGAACAAGCACTAAACCTTTCTGTCATTCTTGGAAAATATGTACAAGCCAAAAAAGAAAAGCTTTATATGATTTACGTGGACTTGTCCGCGGCTTTTGACTGTGTCTCCCATACCAAACTATGGTCCCTCTTAGCCCAAATGGGGGTAGATCTGCCACTCCTGAACTTTTTAAGGGAATTGTATTCCAATCCTTCTGCAAGAGTTCGATATGGCACAAAGGGAGAATTGACAGCGTCCTTTAGAGTGGAGCGTGGGGTCAGACAAGGATGTGTCCTGGCGCCTTTCCTTTTCTCCCTCTATACTAACAACCTAGAGGTAGAGCTTCTGAAGGGCGCCCGGGACCTCCCGCAGGCAAAAAATCGCCCGATCCCCGCTCTGCTCTACGCGGATGACGCTGTCCTCCTGGCACGAACTCCTCGTGAACTCCAAAAGACCCTCAATAGATACTCTCAATTTATGAGTACCCTGGATCTTCACATAAATGTGAAAAAGACTTTTGTGATGACGGCAGGGGTTGGGAGAAAACATCAAAAAACCATTACCCTTAACACCCAAAAAATAGACTCCACAACTGAATATTGCTATCTAGGAGTCACAATAGATAACAAACTGTCCTGGAAAAAGGCAGTGGAAGCCAGGAAACACTGCTTTAAAAGAGCATTAGCTGCATTGGTGACGTTCACACAAAAACTGGGAAAACGACCGCCCATGGAACTGTTAGCAATATACAAGGCCAAATGCCAATCGACAGCTCTATATGGAGCAGGTTTATGGGGTCATACGGATGTCACTTCCCTGCAAGTAGCAGAAAATAACTTTTTTAGATTTCTCCTGTCGGCCCCAAAGCGATATTCAACTTATGCCTGCCATGCAGAACTTGGCGTCCCACATATCGAAGATCTTGCAAAAATACAACCGCTACTCCTATGGCGCCGCATTTGGACCTCAGAAAAAAATTAACTTACAAAGACGATACTGGCAGATGCAATGTCTTTGGACCATTGAAGGACTGGGTTCTGTAGGACCCAGCGGTGCCAGGGCACAACACCTGAAACCTTCGTGGGTAACCTGCTCCGGCGTACGAATGACAGAGACACGGGACACTTCCTTCGGCGTCAAAGATTCAAGGTTTATTTGCTGCAGGGAACACAGATATCACGACAAGTACAACTAGTGCAACTTGGGGAGACTGCTTCAAATTGGTTCTGTAGATCGCTCCTTTTATACACAATTTCCCCATAGGGTTACATTGAACACAAAAGTTTATGACCCGGTCCCCACAATCATCCCCCAGAGGGGTCGTTTTGGTCACTTTGAAACACACAAGGTCCGGATCATAAGTACGGAAACATTTGGCGGTTCCCAACTGTAAAAACCCATCTTCCCAACATTAGTGCATTCCAATCGGTAATAAACAGAACGAAATAGGAACAAGAACAGGTGTAGAGGAAGACGGAGACAGTGGGGAATCGGAAAGGGTGTAAAAAGGGGAGGTATCGGGAAACACGAGATACAGGCATCAAAGGGACGTGCTTAATGAGATGCACGGCTAAGACAATAAGTCCGTGCAGCAAGATGAGCCTCGAGCGGCGCCATCTGCTTTACAGTAGCATCTCCCTCATCATAAAGACACTTACGAAGAACATGTGTCTTCCGTAAATATCTTGGGAGTCCCAGGGTCGCGAAGCGGACAACGTCCGTTCGCTGGCTACTTGAGGGCAAGAGACAAAATGGATGCCGTATCTAAGATGGAACCCGTGGGTACAGATAAAAATACCCACGTAACAGACGAACGGTTTAGGTTAGCACAGCGAAACTGCGCACACTCACTAAACTCGTCACTTGCGGTTCATAGATACCAGACTCGACTATATTTGTGCGAGTCGAATGCACCACTTACAATTGTCACGGAACCTCACCATGCTTTAAAAATCAAATGTTTACAACAAGGGGTGGTGAGGGACAGAGTCTCTGAATTAAACAGAATACTCTCACCCAGTCAAGAGATCAGGGCTAGATCCAACACCGTTTTTTAGCTCACTGCACCATCCCAGTTTCAGAACCTGGCTGTATGCAAATTAGTCTGTTCCTGTCCCAGTGCATGATGGGAACAGGGCAAACCAAACTACAAAAGCCAATTCTTACACTGGGAAGGAAACAAGCTACCGGGGACCGGTTTCTGGCATTTCAGCCTCTTCGGCCCGGCTTGCTTGAATCCTGATGGTGCAATGAGCAAGGGACTCACATCTGAGCATACCCTTCCACGCTTAGGGTGGACAAAAATATTTACAACAAGGGGTGCTGAGGGACAGAGTCTCTGAATTAAACAGAATACTCTCACCCAGTCAAGAGATCAGGGCTAGATCCAACACCGTTTTTTAGCTCACTGCACCATCCCAGTTTCAGAACCTGGCTGTATGCAAATTAGTCTGTTCCTGTCCCAGTGCATGATGGGAACAGGGCAAACCAAACTACAAAAGCCAATTCTTACACTGGGAAGGAAACAAGCTACCGGGGACCGGTTTCTGGCATTTCAGCCTCTTCGGCCCGGCTTGCTTGAATCCTGATGGTGCAATGAGCAAGGGACTCACATCTGAGCATACCCTTCCACGCTTAGGGTGGACAAAAATATTTACAACAAGGGGTGGTGAGGGACAGAGTCTCTGAATTAAACAGAATACTCTCACCCAGTCAAGAGATCAGGGCTAGATCCAACACCGTTTTTTAGCTCACTGCACCATCCCAGTTTCAGAACCTGGCTGTATGCAAATTAGTCTGTTCCTGTCCCAGTGCATGATGGGAACAGGGCAAACCAAACTACAAAAGCCAATTCTTACACTGGGAAGGAAACAAGCTACCGGGGACCGGTTTCTGGCATTTCAGCCTCTTCGGCCCGGCTTGCTTGAATCCTGATGGTGCAATGAGCAAGGGACTCACATCTGAGCATACCCTTCCACGCTTAGGGTGGACAAAAATATTTACAACAAGGGGTGGTGAGGGACAGAGTCTCTGAATTAAACAGAATACTCTCACCCAGTCAAGAGATCAGGGCTAGATCCAACACCGTTTTTTAGCTCACTGCACCATCCCAGTTTCAGAACCTGGCTGTATGCAAATTAGTCTGTTCCTGTCCCAGTGCATGATGGGAACAGGGCAAACCAAACTACAAAAGCCAATTCTTACACTGGGAAGGAAACAAGCTACCGGGGACCGGTTTCTGGCATTTCAGCCTCTTACCCAGGCCAAAGATCAAGCCCTGATCTTTGGACTGGGTAAGAGTGGTCTGTTTAACTCAGACACTCTGTTCATCACCACCCTCTTTTCTAAATCGTTTTTGGCCACTATAGGTGTGGCAGGGTATACTCAGACATGAGTCCCTTTCTCACTGCTCCATCAGGATTCAAGCAAGCCGGGCCGAAGAAGGCTGAAATGCCAGAAACCGGTCCCCGGTAGCTTGTCTCCTTTCTGGTGAAGAATTGGCTTGGTAGTTTAGTCTGCCCTGTTCCCATGATGCACTGGGCCAGGGACAGACTGATTTGCATATAGCCAGGTTCTGAGCTGGGATGGGGCAGTGGGATAAATAACGGTGATGGATCAAGCCCTGATCTTTGGACTGGGTAAGAGTGGTCTGTTTAACTCAGACACTCTGTTCATCACCACCCTCTTTTCTAAATCGTTTTTGGCCACTATAGGTGTGGCAGGGTATACTCAGACATGAGTCCCTTTCTCACTGCTCCATCAGGATTCAAGCAAGCCGGGCCGAAGAAGGGTGAAATGCCAGAAACCGGTCCCCGGTAGCTTGTCTCCTTTCTGGTGAAGAATTGGCTTGGTAGTTTAGTCTGCCCTGTTCCCATGATGCACTGGGCCAGGGACAGACTGATTTGCATATAGCCAGGTTCTGAGCTGGGATGGGGCAGTGGGATAAATAACGGTGATGGATCAAGCCCTGATCTTTGGACTGGGTAAGAGTGGTCTGTTTAACTCAGACACTCTGTTCATCACCACCCTCTTTTCTAAATCGTTTTTGGCCACTATAGGTGTGGCAGGGTATACTCAGACATGAGTCCCTTTCTCACTGCTCCATCAGGATTCAAGCAAGCCGGGCCGAAGAAGGCTGAAATGCCAGAAACCGGTCCCCGGTAGCTTGTCTCCTTTCTGGTGAAGAATTGGCTTGGTAGTTTAGTCTGCCCTGTTCCCATGATGCACTGGGCCAGGGACAGACTGATTTGCATATAGCCAGGTTCTGAGCTGGGATGGGGCAGTGGGATAAATAACGGTGATGGATCAAGCCCTGATCTTTGGACTGGGTAAGAGTGGTCTGTTTAACCCAGACACTCTGTTCATCACCACCCTCTTTTCTAAATCGTTTTTGGCCACTATAGGTGTGGCAGGGTATACTCAGACATGAGTCCCTTTCTCACTGCTCCATCAGGATTCAAGCAAGCCGGGCCGAAGAAGGCTGAAATGCCAGAAACCGGTCCCCGGTAGCTTGTCTCCTTTCTGGTGAAGAATTGGCTTGGTAGTTTAGTCTGCCCTGTTCCCATGATGCACTGGGCCAGGGACAGACTGATTTGCATATAGCCAGGTTCTGAGCTGGGATGGGGCAGTGGGATAAATAACGGTGATGGATCAAGCCCTGATCTTTGGACTGGGTAAGAGTGGTCTGTTTAACTCAGACACTCTGTTCATCACCACCCTCTTTTCTAAATCGTTTTTGGCCACTATAGGTGTGGCAGGGTATACTCAGACATGAGTCCCTTTCTCACTGCTCCATCAGGATTCAAGCAAGCCGGGCCGAAGAAGGCTGAAATGCCAGAAACCGGTCCCCGGTAGCTTGTCTCCTTTCTGGTGAAGAATTGGCTTGGTAGTTTAGTCTGCCCTGTTCCCATGATGCACTGGGCCAGGGACAGACTGATTTGCATATAGCCAGGTTCTGAGCTGGGATGGGGCAGTGGGATAAATAACGGTGATGGATCAAGCCCTGATCTTTGGACTGGGTAAGAGTGGTCTGTTTAACTCAGACACTCTGTTCATCACCACCCTCTTTTCTAAATCGTTTTTGGCCACTATAGGTGTGGCAGGGTATACTCAGACATGAGTCCCTTTCTCACTGCTCCATCAGGATTCAAGCAAGCCGGGCCGAAGAAGGCTGAAATGCCAGAAACCGGTCCCCGGTAGCTTGTCTCCTTTCTGGTGAAGAATTGGCTTGGTAGTTTAGTCTGCCCTGTTCCCATGATGCACTGGGCCAGGGACAGACTGATTTGCATATAGCCAGGTTCTGAGCTGGGATGGGGCAGTGGGATAAATAACGGTGATGGATCAAGCCCTGATCTTTGGACTGGGTAAGAGTGGTCTGTTTAACTCAGACACTCTGTTCATCACCACCCTCTTTTCTAAATCGTTTTTGGCCACTATAGGTGTGGCAGGGTATACTCAGACATGAGTCCCTTTCTCACTGCTCCATCAGGATTCAAGCAAGCCGGGCCGAAGAAGGCTGAAATGCCAGAAACCGGTCCCCGGTAGCTTGTCTCCTTTCTGGTGAAGAATTGGCTTGGTAGTTTAGTCTGCCCTGTTCCTATGATGCACTGGGCCAGGGACAGACTGATTTGCATATAGCCAGGTTCTGAGCTGGGATGGGGCAGTGGGATAAATAACGGTGATGGATCAAGCCCTGATCTTTGGACTGGGTAAGAGTGGTCTGTTTAACTCAGACACTCTGTTCATCACCACCCTCTTTTCTAAATCGTTTTTGGCCACTATAGGTGTGGCAGGGTATACTCAGACATGAGTCCCTTTCTCACTGCTCCATCAGGATTCAAGCAAGCCGGGCCGAAGAAGGCTGAAATGCCAGAAACCGGTCCCCGGTAGCTTGTCTCCTTTCTGGTGAAGAATTGGCTTGGTAGTTTAGTCTGCCCTGTTCCCATGATGCACTGGGCCAGGGACAGACTGATTTGCATATAGCCAGGTTCTGAGCTGGGATGGGGCAGTGGGATAAATAACGGTGATGGATCAAGCCCTGATCTTTGGACTGGGTAAGAGTGGTCTGTTTAACTCAGACACTCTGTTCATCACCACCCTCTTTTCTAAATCGTTTTTGGCCACTATAGGTGTGGCAGGGTATACTCAGACATGAGTCCCTTTCTCACTGCTCCATCAGGATTCAAGCAAGCCGGGCCGAAGAAGGCTGAAATGCCAGAAACCGGTCCCCGGTAGCTTGTCTCCTTTCTGGTGAAGAATTGGCTTGGTAGTTTAGTCTGCCCTGTTCCCATGATGCACTGGGCCAGGGACAGACTGATTTGCATATAGCCAGGTTCTGAGCTGGGATGGGGCAGTGGGATAAATAACGGTGATGGATCAAGCCCTGATCTTTGGACTGGGTAAGAGTGGTCTGTTTAACTCAGACACTCTGTTCATCACCACCCTCTTTTCTAAATCGTTTTTGGCCACTATAGGTGTGGCAGGGTATACTCAGACATGAGTCCCTTTCTCACTGCTCCATCAGGATTCAAGCAAGCCGGGCCGAAGAAGGCTGAAATGCCAGAAACCGGTCCCCGGTAGCTTGTCTCCTTTCTGGTGAAGAATTGGCTTGGTAGTTTAGTCTGCCCTGTTCCCATGATGCACTGGGCCAGGGACAGACTGATTTGCATATAGCCAGGTTCTGAGCTGGGATGGGGCAGTGGGATAAATAACGGTGATGGATCAAGCCCTGATCTTTGGACTGGGTAAGAGTGGTCTGTTTAACTCAGACACTCTGTTCATCACCACCCTCTTTTCTAAATCGTTTTTGGCCACTATAGGTGTGGCAGGGTATACTCAGACATGAGTCCCTTTCTCACTGCTCCATCAGGATTCAAGCAAGCCGGGCCGAAGAAGGCTGAAATGCCAGAAACCGGTCCCCGGTAGCTTGTCTCCTTTCTGGTGAAGAATTGGCTTGGTAGTTTAGTCTGCCCTGTTCCCATGATGCACTGGGCCAGGGACAGACTGATTTGCATATAGCCAGGTTCTGAGCTGGGATGGGGCAGTGGGATAAATAACGGTGATGGATCAAGCCCTGATCTTTGGACTGGGTAAGAGTGGTCTGTTTAACTCAGACACTCTGTTCATCACCACCCTCTTTTCTAAATCGTTAAAAATCAAATGGTTAGCCTATATCAGGAACTTTTTCATTGACCTTGGAGCAGAGCAATACTACTTAAATCCTAAAAAAATTGGAGAACTCACAAAGAACAATCTAAAAGTATTAGCCCTGGGACACTTGGAAAAACTAAGATTACAATCTGAAGCAGGGAAACCTTCCGTTCAACATGCAATAATGGTCCAATCCACCTTCTCAATCCAGCCCTACTTAACTCTTAACATTGGCACTTTTGATCGCTACCTTCTGATAAGACTCAGACTAAATATATTTCACAAGCTGGTAGCTTTTCCAACCCCAAACATCTGGGATCCAAATCCACCTTTATGCCCCTGCGACGAAAAATCAACACAAACCACCCTCCACACTGTCTTGTTCTGTAAGTTTTATCAGGAACATCGCAAAGTTTGGCTATTGACACTCCTAAAATCCTGGGGTCTTAGGCAATGCCGTCCTGCCATGTTGAGCCTACAGCTCTTGAACACTGAAGCCACCTGTTACCATGTTCTTAACTTCTTGAAGTGTATATATAGACACAGAAAAAATCTTTAAACTAACCTTATTGAACAAATTAATGATTTTATAACTTAGATATGGAACCTTCTTGTTATATGCAATCACTTTGCACTTCTGTTTTTATTATGTACCGCTTTTATGGATTTCCAATTTTGAAATTCCGAATAAAGTTTATTATTATTGTATTGTTGTTATTTGGTCGCGCTGGGCCAGCCTAAGATCCTGCATCGAGGATACATTGTACAGAGGCAGTTTCGAGGAGCTGCAAGGCTGTGATGCGGAGTCCTGTGTCGCCGTCAAGGATGCTGTCTATGAGGGGCTTGCGATGGGGAGTCTTACATCCAAGAAGCACCACGAATCATCGGGTTCCAAAGAAGCTGCGGGGCTTTGGTGTAGAATCCTGCATCATTGTTGGGAAGGCCGCCAACGAAGGGCTTGCGATGCGAAGCCCTGCTTTGAGAATGTCATGCAGTGGCAGTTTCAAGGAGACTGCGGGCTGCGATGTAAGGTCCGGCATCAGGGATGGATGCTCACAGCCGGATGAACTCGCTGAGTACCTTCAGGCCCACTTCCGCATGTCCAGGACTGCTGTGGTACCATTTGGGATGGGTAGGACTCACAGCAGACAGTGTGCAGGTGCTGGGTTCAAGGTGGTTAGAACTTTTTCTGTCCCTGAGGCTCTGATCAGGAGGCCAGCCAATTAGCCATTGGAGTCACTCTGGTGGTCCTGGAGTCAAGACGCAGGTCCAATCCTTTCACTCAGGCAGCATGGCAGCAGAGTAGCAGTCCTTCTTGCAGAACAAAGCAGCATAACCTTTTTAATACACTGCAACCTGCCCTGTGGGTTATTCAGGGCCTATGCTGCAAGTAGAACCAATTTACTAGGAACTTTCAAGTAAGTGAAATGTGCCAATTGGGTGTAAGCTAATTTTACCTTGTTTAAGGGAGCGAACAGAAGCTCTCTAGCAGTGGTAAAGTGTGCAGAGTCCTAAAAGCCAACAAAAACGTTTCAGAAAGCAGTAGGGTGAAGGCAAAAAGTTTGGTGATGACCCTGCAGAAAGGGCGAAGTCCAGTAGACAGACAGACAAACAGACACACAGACAGGCACAGACAGGCAGATAGATGAATGTTTTGGTTTGTTACTACAACAAATTCTGGGATGAAAAATAGTGAATTAAGTGTGCGCTTACCCTAATGCTCTTATTATAATGCCGATTTCTGAACTCCTGCTCCTTCTCATTTACAAACACAGCTGAGCAGCTGACACTCCCCAGAACTAGGTTAAAGTCAGTAACACAGGAGGAAATGGCTCTGTATCATATGACAATTCACAGAGCCATCCCCAGGAGTGGTGTCAGGTTATTGTAAGTATTACTCAAGAACAGTGCTTCAGAGCGTACATGGCAAGCCATCAGCAAAACGCAACACTGAAAAGCCAGGGACAGCTTGCTCTGCACTTAAAAGATATGCTGCATGCATCGATTTTTTAATAGCTTTTCCTGTATGGTATGAAAAATCTAAGAACACAAAATACTCACCGCGGAAACAGCCTTAGTGCGCCGTGAGCTCGTCCTGCACCACTGAGAAGGCTCTCAATGCGTCCTTTCAGCAGACATGTTCGCGGAGCATTAACACAAGCCATAGAAAACGTAAACTTGGCAGCGTTATCTTTGAATAGTGTAAACAGTGGCCATCGGTTTTGTACTGGGACTAAAAAAAGGTCCTGGCACCAAAGAGTGATCCTTATCTGTGTATTTTGAGCACTGGCATTGAGCATGGCATGAGGGGAAATGAAGAGTGCTGGGGTGAGCATAGCATGAGGCGGGTATGAAGAGTGCTGGGGTGAGCATGGCATGAGGCGGGTATGAAGAGTGCTGAGGGTGAGCAAGGCATGAGGGGGGCATGGAGAGCCCTAAGGGTGAGCTTGGCATGAGGGGGGCATGAAAAGCGCTGAGGGTGTGCATAGAATGACGTGGGGCATGAAGAGCGCTGACGGTGAGCATGGCATGGGGGAAATGAAGAGTGCTGGGGTGAGCATAGCATGAGGCGGGTATGAAGAGTGCTGGGGTGAGCATGGCATGAGGCGGGTATGAAGAGTGCTGAGGGTGAGCAAGGCATGGAGAGCCCTAAGGGTGAGCTTGGCATGAGGGGGGCATGAAAAGCGCTGAGGGTGTGCATGGAACGATGTGGGGCATGAAGAGCGCTAACGGTGAGCATGGCATGAGGGGGCATGAAGAGTGCAAGGGTGAGCATGGCATGGGGGAAAGGAAGAGTGCTGGGGTGAGCATGGCATGAGGCGGGTATGAAGAGTGCTGGGGTGAGCATGGCATGAGGTCGGTATGAAGAGTGCTGAGTGTGAGCAAGGCATGAGGGGGCATGGAGATCCCTAGGGGTGAGCTTGGCATGAGGGGGGCATGAAAAGCGCTGAGGGTGTGCATGGAACGACGTGGGGCATGAAGAGCGCTGACGGTGAGCATGGCATGAGGGGGCATGAAGAGTGCAAGGGTGAGCCTGGCATGGGGGAAATGAAGAGAGCTGGGGTGAGCTTGGCATGAGGCGGGTATGAAGAGTGCTGGGGTGAGCATGGCATGAGGTGGGTATGAAGAGTGCTGAGGGTGAGCATGGCATGAGGGGAAATGAAGAGTGCTAGGGTGAGCATGGCATGAGGGGACATGAAGAGTGCTGGGGTGAGCATGGCATGAGGGGAAATGAAGAGTGCTAGGGTGAGCATGGCATGAGGGGACATGAAGAGTGCTTGGGTGAGCATAGCATGAGGGGGGTATGGAGAGCCATAAGGGTGAGCTTGGCATGAGGGGGGGCATGAAAAGCGCTGAGGGTGTGCATGGAACGACGTGTGGCATGAAGAGCGCTGACGGTGAGCATGGCATGAGGGGGCATGAAGAGTGCTAGGGTGAGCATGGCATGGGGGCATGAAGAGTGCTGAAGTTGAGCATTGCATGATGGGGGCTTGAAGGGTACTGAGGGTGTGCATTGTATGAGGGGTCATGAAGAGCGCCTACATTGAGCATGGCACGAGGGGGAATGAAGAGTGCTGGGGTGAGCATGGCATGAGGCGGGTATGAAGAGTGCTGTGGTGAGCATGGCATGAGGCGGGTATGAAGAGAGCTGAGGGTGAGCATGGCATGATGGGTGCCTGGAGAGCCCTAAGGGTGAGCTTGGCATGAGGGGGGCATGAAAAGTGCTGAGGGTGTGCATGGAACGACGGGGGCATGAAGAGCGCTGATGGTGAGCATGGCATGAGGGGGCATGAAGAGTGATAGGGAGAGCATGGCATGGGGGGCATGAAGAGTGCTGAAGTTGAGCATGGCATGAGAGGGGCATGAAGGGTAGAGAGGGTGTGCATTGCATGAGGGGTCATGAAGAGCGCTGACATTGAGCATGGTATGAGGGGGAATGAAGAGTGCTGGGGTGAGCATGGCATGAGGCGGGTATGAAGAGTGCTGGGGTGAGCATGGCATGAGGCGGGTAGAAGTGTTCTGAGGGTGAGCATTGCATGAGGGGGGCATGGAGAGCCCCAAGGGTGAGTTTGGCATGAGGGGGGCATGAAAAGCGCTGAGGGTGTGCATGGAACGACGGGGGCATGAAGAGCACTGATGGTGAGCATGGCATGAGGGGGCATGAAGAGTGATAGGGTGTGCATTGCATGAGGGGTCATGAAGATCGCTGGCATTGAGCATGGCATGAGGGGGAATGAAGAGTGCTGGTGTGAGCATGGCATGAGGCGGGTATGAAGAGTGCTGGGTAAGCATGCATGAGGTGGGTATGAAGAGTGCTGAGGGTGAGCATTGCATGAGGGGGGCATGGAGAGCCCTAAGGGTGAGCTTGGCATGAGGGGGGCATGAATAGTGCTGCAGTTGAGCATGGCATGAGGTGGAATAAAGAGTGCTGGGGTGAGCATGGCATGAGGCGGTTATGAAGAGTGCTGGGGTGAACATGGCATGAGGCGGGTATAAAGAGTGCTGAGGGTGAGCATGGCATGAGGGGGGCATGGAGAGCGCTAAGGGTGAGCTTGGCATGAGGGGGGCATGAAAAGCGCTGAGGGTATGCATGGAACGACGTGGGGCACGAAGAGCGCTGATGGTGAGCTTTGCATGAGGGGACATGAAGAGTGCTAGGGTGAGCATGGCGGCATTAAGAGTGCTGAAGTTGAGCATGGCATGAGGGGGCATGAAGGGTACTGAGGGTGTGCATTGCATGAGGGGTCATGAAGTGCGCTGACATTGAGCATGTCATGAGGGGGAATGAAGAGTCCTGGGGTGAGCATGGCATGAGGCAGGTATGAAGAGTGCTGGGGTGAGCATGGCATGAGGCTGGTATGAAGAGTGCTGAAGGTGAGTATGGCATGAGGGGGCATGGAGAGCCCTAAGGGTGAGCTTGGCATTAAGGGGGCACGAAAAGCGCTGAGGGTGTGCATGGAACGACGGGGGCATGATGAGCGCTGACGGTGAGCATGGCATGAGGGGGCATGAAGAGTGCTAGTGTGAGCATTGCATGGGGGCATGAAGAGTGCTGAAGGTGAGCATGGCATGAGGAGGGCATGAAGGGTGCTGAGGGTGAGCATGGCATATGGGGGGCATGGAGATCCCTAAGGGTGAGCTTGGCATGAGGGGGGCATGAAAAGCGCTGAGGGTGTGCATGACACAAGGGGGCTATGAAGACCGCTGAGGGTGTGTATGGCACAAGGGGGTATGAAGACCGCTGAGGGTGTGCATGGCACAAGGGGGCATGAAGAGCACTGAGGATGAGCATGGCATGAGGGGGGCATGAAGAGCGCAGAGGATGTGCATGGCATCAGGGGGGCATGAAGGGTGCTGAGGGTGTCTATGGCACGGGCATGAAAAGAACAGAGGGTTGTGTATGGCATGAAGAATGCTGAGGGTGTGCATGGATTAGGGAGGCATGAAAGCACTGAGGGTGTGGATGGCATGAGAGGATTAATGAAGAGCGCTGAGGGTTAGCTTGGCATGAGGGGGGCATGGTGAGCCCTGAGGGTGCGCATGGCATGAGAGGGGCATGAAGAACACGCAGGTGTGGATGGCATGAGAGGATTAATGAAGAGCGCTGAGGGTGAGCTTGGCATGAGGGGGACATGAAGAGCACTGAGGGTGTGCATGGCATGAGGAGGGCATGAAGGGCACTGACGGTGTGCCTGGCATGAGGGGGGCATGAAGAGCACTGAGGGTGTGCATGGCAGGAGGGGGGCATGGAGAGTCCTGAGGGTGAGCATGGCATGAGAGGGGCATGAAGAACACTGAGGGTGTGCATGGCAGGAAGGGGGCATGGAAAGCCCTGAGGGTGCGCATGGCATTAGGGGGCACAAAGAGCACTGAGGATGTCTATGGCATGAGAGGAACACGAGGAGTGCTGAGGGTGAGCATGGCATGAGGAAGTGTGAAGAGCGCTGAGCACGTGCATGGCATAAGGGGGGCATGAAGAGCACTTAGTGTGTGCATGGCATGAGGGGGCATGAAGAGCACTGAGGGTGAGCTTGGCATTAGGGGGCATGAAGAGCACTGAGGGTGAGCATGGCATGAGGGGGGCATGAAGAGCGCTGGGGGTGTGCATGGCACGAGGGGGCATGTAGAGTGCTGAGGATGTGCATGGTATGAGGGGCATGAAGACAGCTGAGGGTGTGCATGGAATGAGGGGATTAATAAAGAGCACTGAGGGTGTGCATGGCACAAGGGGGCACGAAGAGCCCTGAGGGTGTGCATGGTATGAGGGGGCATGAAGACAGCTGAGGGTGTGCATGGCACGAGGGGGGTGTGAAGAGCGCTGAGGGTGTGCATGGCACAAGGGAGGCTTGAAGAGCACTGAGGGTGTGCACAGCACCAGGGGGGCATGAAGAGCGCTGAGAGTGTGCATGGCATAAGAAGAGCAATGAAGAGAAAACATTGAGAGCCTCATGTATGAAAAGTGGTGCATCGCTGAGCAAAAACATCAATGTGTCAATTTTCATAGCACCATCTTTATGACACTATGGATGCACCATATTTACAATACAGTGCTCCATGGCACAAGGATTTACAGATACGTCAGGAATCATTATGTATCTGGTGGTGCAAAAATTATGCATTGCTGGAGTGTGTTGGATGATTGATGCAACTCCAGCAATGTGCCATTACACATGGACCTGCATCAATCATTGTAAATAATAAATGCTGGCATTTGGAGAGCGCATAGCTACCTCCAACGGAAGTGTCCCGGCGCTGTCCGTATACCGCTTAGGAACCGTTCCTGGTTTTTCCCTGTGAAATGTCCACTCCTGGGCACCCCCAAGGTGAAGCCAGGCATCCCAGCGCTGTTGAGGCCGTTGTGGAGATTAAGCAAGCTATTGCCCAGAGTTGCAGAGTGGGACCTATGATTAGAATAGGCACCGAGACGAGAATTATCAGGTCCGAGGAAATTGAGCCCAAGACCCAAGAGCCCAAGACCCGCCGAGGCAGGTATTGAACCCTGGTCCCAGACCAGACCTCTGCATCAGGGTCTGACACTCTAACCATTGAGCCACACTTCTCCATTGTGATGCAGTCAAGTCGTAGAAGTGGCGCAGTGAGATCTCATAGATTTCACTATACCACTTCTAGACGCAGTGAAATCTCATAGATTTCACTGCGCCACTTCTACAAGGTTTTTCACAGGGGACCGCCATCCCTTCTTCTTATGTGTCTAAGACTTACGAATAGTCCTCCGTTTTTTTCTCTGACAAGTGGTGCTTAATTTAAGCTGGTGGTTTCCGGTGCTCAGCACCGGCACTTAATTGTCAATACCAGAGCTTGAGACAATGTGCCGCAGGTGGCACTGTCTGGCTAATTTTGATATGACCACAACACAGTTAATTATTAATTCAATATAGATTAAAAAGAATTATTACTTGTCACCCAAGCCATTCTTATTGCTTTGGGGGACTGGATTATTCCTTATTTTCACACTTGTAGGAGTCTGACGGTTAGTAGTTGTGTTGTTACATATCACTGACAGCACGGAAGGAGCAATGTGTGGTGCAAGCCGCAAACGAGAGACCTGGCTGGCACTTAGGTTTTTTTTTTACAAACTAAGCATTGCTAACTATAATTCCAGCTCCTCCTAGAAGGTCCATTAAAATGCTTTGGATTAAACGGGTACCTTAGCGTTACATTGGCGGGAAAGGTTTGGTTTTGTGTGCATTAAATATTGTCGAAGCTAAAGGAACTAACATTTAAATTTAGCTGTGATGTGAGATGTGGAACTGCTGGCTTTGCGATTCAGTTGCAAGGGTTGTGATATACAAACTGATGTTTGCTTCTTAACTATGTTATTTCAAAGTTTTTGCTGCTCACATTTTTGTACGTTGCTGTTGTGTCCTATGAGACACGTTCTAGTGTCTCGACAGGCACAGAGTTAGTAGCCGCTCCCCTATGGCAGTGGACACACTAGCACCCTCACACACATCCCTCACAGGCGTCACAAGTGACTTGAGCCTGTCAATAAAAGGGCCCGAGCGCACGTGCACGTAGCCAGCGAATAACAATAGCCACGGTGCCTGTGTCAGTCCTTCATTATCATGTGGGCCTAGAGCCCACAACATAACAATGCAGACGAGGGGGTCCCGCCCGCATACATGTTGGATGCCGCTCTGCTGTGCCCCATGAGGAAAATCTAGCCCGAGGTACCACGACTCCTACTTGCACAGCAGCAGGAGAAGACAAGCCGATGGCCACCCGGTCAGTTGGGACAATGGGGCTAGTCTGCTAAGGCCTTTACAACGGCCTGCCTGCCTGCAAGTGTGCCAAAGCCCCACCTGCCTGCAAGTGTGCCGCAGTCAGCACCGTGAGACCTCAACACTTGAAGCACCCATACATTCCCAACTCAGCGCTGGAGCATCGACTACAGAGTCAGTAAGGGCCCTGAGAGCCGGTTTGGGCCCCCTACTGCTCCGCAAGGAAAGGGACGGGTTTGCCCAAAACCCCCACCAGAAGGGCTTACATCCCGTGAGAGTGCAAGAAGTAGAGATAGCGGTATCTGCAGGACATTGAGGGAGCAAGCCCTGCATACCTACAGGTATGACCGACCCTCGACAATATTCATGTCTCAACCGGGTGAGTACAAAAGGGGGTGGTAAAAAAGAGGGTGGTGATGGACGGAGCATCTGAATCAATTCAACACTCACACCCAGTCAAAAGATCTGGGTTTAATCCATCACCGTTCTTTAGCCCTCTCTGCCACCCCAGTTCAGACATGGCTATATGCAAATCAGTCTGACCCTGTGCCTCATAGGAACAGTCCAGCCCGAACTGCCAAGCCATGTCTTCCCGGGACCGGAAACCAGCTTCCGAGGACCGGTTTCTGGCATTCCAGCCGTCTTCAGCCCGGCTTGCTTGAATCCAGTGGCAAAGTGAGCAAGGGACTCACGTCTGCGCATACCCTGCCACACTTATGGCGGCCAAAAGTGGTACAAAAGGGGGTGGTGATGGACGGAGCATCTGAATCAATCAAACACTCACACCCAGTCAAAAGATCTGGGTTTAATCCATCACCGTTCTTTAGCCCACTCTGCCACCCCAGTTCAGACATGGCTGTATGCATCAGTCTGACCCTGTGCCTCATGGGAACCGTCCAGCCCGAACTGCCAAGCCATGTCTTCCCTGGACCAGAAACAAGCTTCCGAGGACCGGTTTCTGGCATTCCAGCCGTCTTCAGCCCAGCTTGCTTGAATCCAGTGGCAAAGTGAGCAGGGGACTCACGTCTGAGCATACCCTGCCACACTTATGGCGGCCAAAAGCGGTACAAAATGGGGTGGTGATGGAAAAGCATTTGAATCAATAAAACGCTCACACCCAGTCAAAAGATCTGGGTTTAAGCCATCACCGTTCTTTAGCCCTCTCTGCCACCCCAGTTCAGACATGGCTATATGCAAATCAGTCTGACCCTGTGCCTCATAGGAACAGTCCAGCCCGAACTGCCAAGCCATGTCTTCCCTGGACCGAAAACAAGCTTCCGAGGACCGGTTTCTGGCATTCCAGCCGTCTTCAGCCCGGCTTGTTTGAATCCAGTGGCAAAGTGAGCAAGGGACTCACGTCTGCGCATACCCTGCCACACTTATGGCGGCCAAAAGTGGTACAAAGGTGGTGGTGATGGACGGAGCATCTGAATCAATCAAACACTCACACCCAGTCAAAAGATCTGGGTTTAATCCATCACCGTTCTTTAGCCCACTCTGCCACCCCAGTTCAGACATGGCTATATGCAAATCAGTCTGACCCTGTGCCTCATTGGAACAGTCCAGCCCGAACTGCCAAGCCTATCTTCCCTGGACCGGAAACAGGCTTCTGAGGACCGGTTTCTGGCATTCCAGCCATCTTCAGCCCGGCTTGCTTGAATCCAGTGGCAAAGTAAGCAAGGGACTCACGTCTGAGCATACCCTGCCACACTTATGGCGGCCAAAAGCGGTACAAAAGGGGGTGGTGCTGGACGGAGCATCTGAATCAATAAAACACTCACACCCAGTCAAAAGATCTGGGTTTAATCCATCACCGTTCTTTAGCCCACTCTGCCACCCCAGTTCAGACATGGCTGTATGCATCAGTCTGACCCTGTGCCTCATGGGAACCGTCCAGCCCGAACTGCCAAGCCATGTCTTCCCTGGACCGGAAACAAGCTTCCGAGGACCCGTTTCTGGCATTCCAGCCGTCTTCAGCCCAGCTTGCTTGAATCCAGTGGCAAAGTGAGCAAGGGACTCACGTCTGAGCATACCCTGCCACACTTATGGCGGCCAAAAGCGGTACAAAATGGGGTGGTGATGGAAAAGCATTTGAATCAATAAAACGCTCACACCCAGTCAAAAGATCTGGGTTTAATCCATCACCGTTCTTTAGCCCACTCTGCCACCCCAGTTCAGACATGGCTATATGCATCAGTCTGACCCTGTGCCTCATGGGAACAGTCCAGCCCGAACTGCCAAGCCATGTCTTCCCTGGACCGGAAACAAGCTTCCGAGGACCGGTTTCCGGCATTCCAGCCGTCGTCAGCCCGGCTTGCTTGAATCCAGTGGCAAAGTGAGCAAGGGATTCACGTCTGAGCATACCCTGCCACACTTATGGCGGCCAAAAGCGGTACAAAAGGGGTTAGTAGTTGTGTTGTCACTGATAGCACGGAAGGAGCAATGTGTGGTGAAAGCCGCAAACGAGAGACCTGGCTGGCACTTAGGTTTTTTTTTTTACAAACTAAGCACTGCTAACTATAATTCCAGCTCCTCCTAGAAGGTCCATTAAAATGCTTTGGATTAAACGGGTACCTTAGAGTGACATTGGCGGGAAAAGTTTGGTTTTGTGTGCATTAAATATTGTCGAAGCTAAAGGAACTAACATTTAAATTTAGCTGTGATGTGAGACGTGGAACTGCTGGCTTTGCGATTCAGTTGCAAGGGTTGTGATATGCAAACTGATGTTTGCTTCTTAACTATGTAATTTCAAAGTTTTTGTTGCTCACATTTTTGTACGTTGCTGTTGTGTCCTGTGAGACACGTTCTAGTGTCTCGACAGGCACAGAGTTAGTAGCCGCTCCCCTATGGCAGTGGACACACTAGCACCCCCACACACATCCCTCACAGGCGTCACAAGTGACATGAGCCTGTCAATAAAAGGGCTCGAGCGCACGTGCACGTGTCCAGCAAATAACAATAGCTACGGTGCCTGTGTCATTCCTTCAGTTATCATGTGGGCCTAGAGCTCACAACATAACAATGCAGACGAGGGTGTCCCGCCCCGCATACATGTTGGATGCCGCTCTGCTTTGCCCCATGAGGGAAATCTAGCCCGAGGTACCATGACTCCTACTTGCACAGCAGCAGGAGAAGACAAGCCGATGGCCACCCGGTCAGTTGGGACAATGGGGCTCGTCTGCTAAGGCCTTTACAATGACCTGCCTGCCTGCAAGTGTGCCAAATGCCCACCTGCCTGAAAGTGTGCCGCAGTCAGCACCGTGAGACCTCAACACTTGAAGCACCCATACATTCCCAACTCAGCGCTGGAGCATCGACCACAGAGTCAGTAAGGGCCCTGAGAGCCGGTTTGGGCCCCCTACTGCTCCGCAAGGAAAGGGACGGGTTTGCCCACAACCCCCGCCAGAAGGACTTACATCCCGTGAGAGTGCAAGAAGTAGAGATAGCGGTATCTGCAGGACATTGAGGCAGCAAGCCCTGTATAAACTCAACCAACCAAGCGAAACTGCTTGCCCTCTGTGCACTGTTGCTTATCCCTGCTGGGAATATCTTAAAAAAAGCGAATCAAATTTCTTTCATAACGTTTCGCAAAATACTCAACATTTGGTTTTTGTCAACACTTTTTTACTGAAAGTATACAGTTGATCAGAACATTATTCAATTTCATAATATTCAGTTTACATTTACAATACATTCCTTTAACAATCCATTGTTTCTTTCAAGAAATGCCCAGTTGCCCTATGCATTTCGGGCCCACGGCTCTTCGTCAGGGGCTGTATCTCAAAAACATTAAAACAATACATTCACAACACTTATATAACCTCCAATTTCACAGGTTACAGTCATATACTTCCATGATTCCTATACATCATTACATCATCAAATTGTCGAGGCTCCAATGGGGCCATGAATCTTTGCTTTTTTTAGAGCGAATATTACCAGGGCAGGGTTCGTGTAAAATGGACATCATCGTTTGAATACAGTGAAAGTGACACCGCAGGGCAGACAGTTGAAACACAGGTTCGTGACCCGTCTTCCTATTTAAAATGCACAGCATTCATTCAGCAGAACGAGGTTACTAAAGTTATGTGCTTTTTTAGGCACCCTGGAGCGCGGAATCCAAAAGTTTAAAATTGCATGAAACTAGAGTGTCGCTCCCAAAAAGGTTAGTTCTGAGTGTATACCCAGTACTTCTTACTCTCACCTAACAGTGCTGTTTAAAGTGGAGTGAGACTCTTTCCTATCTAACATTCAGGTGCTAGTTCATTATTGAACAACTCTGAAAAGTCAGAACAGTTCTTGAATATCACGGGTTTCCGCACATAAGTGAGTGATTTTTTTAGCCGGTCTGGCTTATTCAGTATAACAATTGTTAACGGTCACGTTATAGTTTCGTTTTTTTCCCTTTATTTTTTCCACTATAACACAAGTTACCAAATGCAAAATCCCTTTCAATATTATTATTTGATGATGTAATGATGTATAGAAATCATGGAAGTTAATGACTGTAACCTGTGTCATTGGAGGTTATATAAGTGTTGTGAATGTATTGTTTTAATGTTTTTCAGATACAGACCCTGACGAAGGGCCGTGGGGCAATAGGGCATTTCTTGAAAGAAACAATGGATTGTTAAAGGAATGTATTGTAAATGTAAACTGAATATTATGAAATTGAATAATGTTCTGATCAACTGTATACTTTCAATAAAAAAGTGTTGACAAAAACCAAATGTTGAGTATTTTGCAAAATGTTATGAAAGAAATTTGATTAGCTTTTTTTAAGATATTTCCAGCAGGGATAAGCAACAGTGCACAGAGGGCAAGCGGTTTCGCTTGGTTGGTTGAGTTTATGTATCAAGCGCAATTGGGACATTGTGCAAACCTCAGTAGCACGCATAGAGTAGTTGATTCTTAAACAGCCCAGAAAAAGTTAATAAAAGGAGTGCTCTTCCTCAAATAATTTTAGCAAGCCCTGCATACCTACAGGTATGACCAACCCTTGACAATATTCATGCCACAACCGGGTGAGAGCAAGCAATAAAGAAAGATAATCTCCTGTGAGGGCCATATCCAAGCACTAAGAGAGTGTGCACCGCCAGCAACACATTCTTAAAGTTAAGCCACCCTGCCGTACCATGTATGGAGTGCAACCCAGCACCGGAATCCCAGCGCCCCTGTGAAGTGCCATAAACCACATATGACCCCCATCTCAAGCTAAAGCACACCAGTACTTTGTTATATAGGGCAATACTGTGGTGCGGTGGGTAGCGCCCTGAGGAGGGACCAAGGACACCCCCCATGGCGTGTGGAAGTGGGACGCGGCCACCTGACATTGCCTCTGAAGCCCCGCCTGCCGAGAGTCAGCACGCCGAAGAGAGAGGCCCGCACTCTCAGGCCTGCGCAATCCATTATTGCCCCAAGAGGAAAGAAGAAAAAGAAAGGCGGGCCGGCATCGGCCCTGCCGCAAGTATGGCGGGGCACGGGCCCCCCACCTGCTCTCCGTGGTTGGGCGTGCGCCGCCGTTTCACTATGACGTGGTGGGTGTTCCTCATCGTGGATTGTGCGCAGGGCTCCACAGTAACCCGGAAGCGACTGAGTCGCTTCAGGGTCGCTGGGGAGCAAAGGTCAGGCCGGTTAGAACCGGCCTGGCCAGTAGGGGGTTTAAAAGGCCGGGGAGAGCTGGAGTCTGCCTCTTTGACCCCGCACTCCACGGTCTGCCCCCCCCAGCCTCTAGGAGGCTGCAATTCTCTTTCTTTTTCTGTTTTACAGGTATCGTGTTGGAGCAAGGTGTCGTGGGGCGGAGAGCGGTGTTGGACATCAGGATCGTGTCGATCATGGTGAGCATGTGTCTTGTTTATTTCCCCCTCTGCAGGTTCGGGCCAGAAACAAGCAGCGGCGTACAGCAAAGGGGCTCCGTGGTGTGACAGCGAAGCGGCGAGATCGGGAGCGCTGTAGCAGCAGAGCAGGTCCCATTGACGCTCCTTATTTTTAGGCTTGGGTCTTTTAAGCGCATACGCACGCTATGAAGGTACCGCGAGGGGGGGGCGAAATTGTGTGAATACTGTGTGTGCTCGGGTGCCATTTTGAGGCTTGGGGCTGTTAAGCGCACACGCACGCTACGGTACCGCGAGGGGGGCCGAAACTGTGTGATTAACTGTGTGTGCTCGGGCGTCCATTTTGAGGCTTGGGGCTTTTAAGTGCACTTGCGTGCTGCGAAGGTACCGTGAGGGGGGGGGCCGAAGTTGTGTGAATACTGTGTGTGCTCTGGCACCCATTTTGAGGTTTGGGACTTTTAAGCGCACACGCACGCTACGAAGGTACCGCGAGGGGGGGGCAAAATTGTTTACATACTGTGTGTGCTCGGGCGCCCCTTTTAATATGTGCACCATGAGTTAGTTGAGAGTCTCCAGAGAAGGTCTGGAATTAAGTAGCACTTTTCCAGCTCGAACACATTTTACTTCATTCCACAAAGGGTTTAAAGGGCACAGTCAACTGCCGGCATACCAGGGGCAAGTAATGTAAGACTGTTGTGTCATCTGCGAGGTCACGAATGCAGGGGATTTGACTGCACAATTTCTAGTAGTGTGGGGCATTGTAACAGTATTAACTTCTAAGAGACTACTGGGCGGTATCTCTTCTTACAAGTTTTGAGTTACTTTTTAATGAATTGGTATTGATTATTAACAGATGATATCCACTTGTCATGTTTTCATAGCCAAGTCAAAAAATACTCCCAGGTCTCCTCAGCCGACATGGCACAGCGGAGAGGGAAAGAGGACATCACTCGAAAGAGGGCACAGACAGGCCTGCATTTCACTGCATCTGTGATTCACCAGGCTTGAGATTACTCGCCCAACACCCAGGTTATCTGGTATGGCGCGGCTCTAGTTGCGTGGTGCTTACGGCCAGTTTGTGTACCTCCAACATCGCTCAGGTAAGGACTTGAACAAGTTCCAAGCCTGGCAAACTGTGTAGGGAGACTCTCAGGGGGAGAGATCACTTAAGTTATAGATAACATTGTGTTTGCGGTGTTATTATCTACCAGTGTATAAGTTGCCTCGCAATTGTTGGCCCAGGAGCTATGGTCAGTAGGCGTGGTGCGAAGCGTTCCCGCATGGAACATATGATGGAGTCAATGATGCGTAGCATGCAGACGATGGATAGGAGATGGGGAAAGGTAGAAAAAATGGGGCAGAGCCTTGCAGAACTTAGACAAAGACTGGAAGGGCAGGGTGATACGGTGGGCAGGCCTAAGCGAACCATAGTGCCACCAAAGCCTAGGGGTGAATTAGATCCGCTCCTCAGATGGGTTAGGCCCAAGAAGGGGAAGAATCAGGATAAAGACCCCATGCCATGTCAGCCCGTAGGGGAAATCCCATCGGGTGAGGGTTCCTCAGGAGTCCCAGTAACACCAGTGAGCCCTACACCAATACCAGTGATCCCTGCAAGTAACCAGTTGGTCTCCGCACCTGTCCCAGTAGTGCGCCCACCAAATCTGGAGGCACCCGCACCAATCCCGCCAGTCCCCACACCAATCCCTGTGGTGCCCACACCGAGTACAGGGTTACCGGTTCCGAGTCTTGTTGTCCCTACTCCCGTCACAGTGCCAGCAGACATCAATCAGGTCCCAAAGGAGCTGGTGGTGCAGATTGCGGCTGTTCTCCCTTGGCTAGGAAGGGGGGAATGTTGTCAATGTCAGTGGGGAAAAAAGAAGTAGGGAAGGACCCGTTGGCAGAGGCAAGGAAATTGGTGGCAAAGATTATTGCAGCTCAAGGGCTGGGTATTCCATCTCACCCACAACCAACAGAGGTGGTGCCGTTAGCAGGAGACAACAAGGAGTTGCCAGCGACCAGCAATGGAAAAGACAAAGTGACGGAGCCGGCTGGAGTGGTGGCAACAGGTAAGGAAGTGACATTGCCATTGCTGGGCGCGGGTGTGCTACAGGAAGGGAGCATTTAGCCAGACATGTAACACGCGAAGTGAAGGAATTGGTATGGTCTGGTGCTTACATTAATATTTTCTCCCTGCTGGTGGATGATAGGGAAATGGAGTATTCAAGGAAAAAAAAAGATTGGATGCTTCCTAGTGAATGGCACGCTGAGCTGTTGAAATTCAGGGTAGAGGAGAGTTTGAGCAACTGGATTAGGGCCTTCCCTGTATTTATGATTATAATAGCTGAGCATTCACCCAATTTAAAAGCAGAAATGGCTTGTTACCAGAGCAGGATTACTATGTCTCATGATAAATATGGGGGCGTAGGGCGGAAAGATTATGACATGAATTTCAGGAAGGCCAAAGCAGTTGACCCATCACTTTCCTTGGACAGAGTCGACACGTTCTCAGGGTTGGATCAGTTTGGGTACGGCCAGCCGGGTAGCGCAGTCCAACAGGTGAACTGTTGTATAGCATTTTAGGATCCAAGCGTAATTTACAGATTCATGCCCTTATATAGGTATAATTCACATTGCCCTTATATAGACATAGAAATCATACTCCTATTTAGACATAACCCATCCAGTCCAAATACAGGCATGGCTACTTCCACTAGTTCCAAAAAGCCACAACAATTTCTTGGAAAACTCGGCTTCAGCAGTCAGGGACATCCCCTTGCTTGAATATTGATTTGTCCTAGAAATATTGGAGTTTTCAAAGAACTACTATTCCCTTGGGGTTCTTTGATGACGTTATTATGTCCGACTTTACGCCAAACTAGGCCCCTTCAAGGTATAAATATAGCAACCACACGGTGGTTCAGAGCAGCTCGACTATCTACTTGCCCTACGCAGCTCGCTACAGCAAGTGCCGAAGGAAGCTGACCCTCCAGCTGACGCACTGATCGAGAATCTGTCCTTTCTCTCGCTGAGTATCCAGCTCCAGTGTTTCCAAGCTCCCCTCGCGGGGTGTTGGGAAATCAAGTCCGAGATAGAGATACCAGACCTCCTTCATTCTAAAACCAAGGTACGGAGCTGATTAGACCCTAAGAGAAGTCTTGGTTAGATTCTTGGCAAAGTAAACTTAACCTATGCTACACCTCACTTACTTCTTCCCTCGTACTAGACTTAGGTTAGGTACATTGGGGTAGGCGTATTTTAGAAGCACCAGTTGAGTACTTTTTAGCCTTTGTTATTTATGTATGTATTTATCTATGGTCTAGAAACCATACAATGCTTTTACAGTATTAATTCATAATACTCTTCTTACTGTACGCATTATATTTTGCCACCAGTATTACGATTGTAGCAGGTCACTTTACTTGCTTGAGAAAGAAGACAGTTAAAAAAACACACTTTTATTGAAAACGCCCGTCTCTCTATTTCTCTGCACCTCTGATGAAACGAAGCATGCACAATTGACTGAGTAAAATATCTATCTATTGTTCCCACGACTCTGAAGATCAGTTTTGGGGAAACAAAGTTGTCATGTTTATGCGGTTGTCAGAAACAAATCCTTTCTTGTGTATTCGAGAATGTTTCTAGTGACCTCTGAGCTAGCTGGCACTCACAATTAAGTCTAATATCGATAGAGACCTAGTCGACCTAAGTCCTACGTCAAATCTACAGGATATATTATTCCGATGCGCAGAGCCTATTGGGAATAAAGGAACTAGACTACATGGCGAACAATGTTTGGTAAGGCACTAATTTAACGCTAGGTACTAGATTAACTCAGTCGTGCTTTTCTCAGAGACCCCTTTTTCCCGTAAAATACTCCTAGATGTCTGGAGTGGGTAAAGGGATAAAATATCTGCCATAACTGAGTAGGACGAAAATCCTATGTATTAATTTGTGGTTCGATTCAACGTTGAAGGATACAGTGTTTCAAAATATTGTGCACCTTATCTTTGTTTCCTTGAAAACTTGCTCTGCAACTTACATTAAACAATGTCACTTGACAGCAATAACGGGACAGGTGGAACTGCAGCAGCTGCAGTCCAACCGGGTTTAAACATTACAGGTTTCCAAGAAACCGACCCAGATGCTATAATCATCCCGGAAAACTTAAGGAAAACCATCGCTATAAAGCTTATAACAAATGGCCTATCACCTAGAGGTGGTAGGGTAATTTTTGTCATAGAGGCACATGAATATCAGCAGACAGAGGTATTCTATTCATGGATAGTCTTCCCTGAAGCAAATGCAGTATCGCATGTGTTTCACTTCTACAAAGTAGAGGATAATCCAACGGAATACGTTCCTTTTGAGGACATTGAAATTCCGCTAACTTACCAAGAGCATCAGCTCTGGTTTAAAGGTGCCCTACAACATCAAAATCACATTACCAGGCTCGGTCCACTAGGTAGACCAGGAGCACCATGGCCGGTACTAGCCAGCTATACACCACATCCTGACATTGAAGAAATATCAAGTGAAGAGCTATTATTTCCACTAAAATAACTAATCAAAATACATAGACAATTGGTTCAATATGTCATGCGGACTCTAATAGTCCGACCTCCTATAAGGATTCCACAACAGACCCCTCACCAGGGGAACACAAATAAAATTACACCACAGACTATACAATCAGTCATTGGTAAATTTCCTGCAAAAAGGGAACAAATTCTATTCTAGATAGCTAAAAAAATTACTTAAATCGAGGCAGTATTTCCTGACAGTACAACTCATGAGGAACACAGAATCTTAACAATCTGTTTACCAATGGGGATCGCACCACACCTGGAGGACTGCGACACTTGGGGTACAGTCTTTGCTGCCATTACACAAAAAGCGCATGGTGTTCCATCTATGGTGGTAATACCAGACATCCTGAAACAGATTCAAAATGAATACGGGGCAAAGCCTGCTTTAAATCTGGGTATGAAATTACTGAAAGATTTCAAACAGGTCTCAGCTATAATATTAGCTAATATTAAAGGTGAAGCAGCATCTGTGGCGATCTGCTAAAAAATAAGGCAAATTAACATAACTGAGCAACCACATGAACTGGCCAAAATAATTGGAAAATCCTAAGAAGAACTAGGTAGAGATAGTTTGGGTGGGAAATCAGTCAAGCCCCAACTAACAGAAAGTCCTGAAAAGGTCTTTATTTAAAACACTCTCACTACTCCTAAAAAGAAGTGGGAACATGCTAAACAAACTTCTAATGATAAGCGTTCTCAGTCCAGAGGAAGGTCTCCTCAAAAGGAGCCGTCTGAAAAGAGGTATAACCTCAGGAACAGGGATAATTTGAGAAAACCTGATAGATATCAAGATACTGATACACGTTCCTCTCGTACCTTTCAGGCTTCCTCACAGAAATCGGAAAGATGAGGACGGTCACAACACAAGGAAGAATGCGTGAAGTCCAAAGACGATCAACACGTTCCAAAAAATAAGAAAATCCAATTCACCAAACATAAGTAAGCTGGTCTAAAAATCAGACATGCCGAGGATCTTGAGGACACAACTCAAGAACGGGGAGTGGGCCCAGACAATGCTGGACAGCGCAGTAGAAGTCACCATAGCTTGCAAGATCTTGAAGGATTATCTGGAGACAGTGGACTTGAATGAGTACATTCAAGTGGTAACAGCTGATACCAGGGTTAGTGTACCCCATAAGTTATATGAAGCAACACTCCGGATGGAGGGGGACATAACTAGGAAAATAAGAGCACTCTTTTGGGAGAAGCTCTTCAAAGGTTATGACATTCTTCTAGCTGAAATAGACTGGCCACCAAAATTTTTCAGGGAGTGCCCACACGGTGAAGCATCATTATGCAAGCCTTCTCCAGTCATATTCCAATTCACCTAAAATACACCTATGCAAGAAAATGGGCTGTAGCCCAGGCTCCTGCATTATACAAAAATCATGTAGGATGGGATGAGGATTCCCCTCACCATAAAATACAATTAAAAACTCAACCAACTGCACAGAGGCAGTATCCAGTTAAGCAAGAAGCTTTAATTCAATTCAATTCAATTCAATAAGCTTTATACTTTTTCGTAGAAAGATGAACCATAAAAGCACATAAAAAAATACATCAACATATATATGAAAACATCACTATACAACAAATGATTAAAATCCAGTAAAGGTTTGATTCAATTAAAACATCATGCTCTTCCTTGCTTTGATGGATTTAAGGATAAAAGTTGCAGTAAAAAAACATGTATCGGGTTCCTGCATTGTGAAAAGTAACCTCATTGCTGCGTCCTTAGTGAAAGTGCCATATTTTAAAAACAATGGTTTTAAAAATGCTATACGGAAATTCATATATAAATCACATATAAGGAGAAAGTGCAGAGTGCTTTGTTTAGTGCGGCCATCGCAGGGGCAGAAAGAAGTCGGGTGCTGTTTTACTCTTGGGAAAGCTACCAAATGATGGACAAGCCCGAATCTCAATCGAGTAAGAACATATCTATGTGAGCTTCTAGTTACCTGGCTCAAATATGTTTGGAAACCTTCATAGACTGAATAGCAATTGTACAATTGACAAGTTGGTAAATGCCCGTTGTTACTCAGGTGCCTCTTTACTCTGTGTAACAGAAACAGATTCCTCACTTCTGCTTTGGGCAGCTCTGCTACGGCATTAGGGTCGTCAGAATGTTTATTTCAAAAATTTCCTTAAAACTTTATATAATGTACTTGAGCCAGGGAATCTTAAGACAGTTATCCAGTAGTCGGAGACAATCTTTAATAATTGTTCTGTTAAAAGCAGTCTCTTCATTTTGCCATATGGATCTCCAGATCAGTAGAGGCCTGAATGCTGTTAAGTCCGACAGGTAGCTAATCCCAACTTCCCTATGAATTAACTCTGTGGTGCTGAAGATGGTAAACAGAGCAATTTTGTGAGGAACATATTTTCCACTATTTGTAAACTACTATCAGAAAAATGACCCCAGACCCCCGCACCGTAAAGTGCGATAGAGGTACATCTTGACTGGTAAATATGGGTCTTATCACTGATTTGTCTGTAGCCCAGCTTCGCTGCAAATCTAAAAACACAGTGGACACGTTTTGCCAATTTTGCCCGGACATTCAGCATCTCATGTGACCATTTTCCGTCTCTGGCAAAGGTAATGCCTAAGTAACAAAATGTTTTCACCGTTTGAATTTTCTGCCTGTCTATAAAAAAAGAATTAGTCTTTTTCCGGCTACGGCCACATATCATGGTGTATATTTAACTCTTATTTATCTGCAACTTCCTTATAGAAATAAAATCAGCGAACCTATCTATCAGCCGCTGGAGGCTAATTGGGGTCCTTGATAAAAGCACGGCATCATCTGCGTAAAGCAGTACTGGCACATCTTCACCGTTTGCCTGTGCTGTATCTGATTTTACTAATTTAAGCACTGCGTCCACCTCATTGATAAAAAAAATAAAAAGCAAAGTGGCAAGGACGCACCCCTGTCGGATGCCACATCTAACATTGAATTTGGGCGTACATTCTCCCCTATGTCCATATCGTACAGATGTTTGTAATCTTTCATAGAGCCTAGCCAAAAAATAAATTATAGGCTCAGGGGACCCAAGCTCTAATAGAGTTCGCCATAAAATGGAATGGTCCACTAAATCAAAAGCGCTGCTTAAGTCGGCGAAGCATAGGTAGAGGGAACCTTGCTTGGCACAAGTGTATTTCCCAATTAATAAATCTAGATTGATACACTGTTCAAGCGTCCCTCGCCCTTTCCTAAAGCCGTATTGTGTTTTAGCTAAAATCCCATTATCCTCCGCCCACTCAGCTAATCTAACAAGTAAAATCCTACTCATAATTTTAATGGAGGAATCTAGAAGGGAAATTGGGTGATCATTTTTGTCATCCGATTTAACGCCCTTCTTGAAAATGGGAATAAAAATTGATTCTCCCCAAGTAGGAGGAACTCCATCAGTTAACGCAGTATTAAAAACAATATTTAGTAAAGGGCCCCATAAAGCTGGTACATCTTTATAAACATCAATAGGGACCCCACCCGGGCCCTGGGCCTTACCTCCCTTAACAGTTTTAATGCCTTGTTCCACCTCCTCTAGGGTTATATTTAGCGGTACCATAGGCCAGATACTAGGATTATCAGGATTATCACTTATAAGGTCGCCTGATTGGAAAATACAAGAAAAATGGGCGACCCAGGCCTCACTACTAACATGTGACATTAGTTCAGGAACCGCCTCATCTTTTAAAAAAGGGGAATTAACTGTCGCCCAGAACAATTGGCAGTCTGAGGTCCCTGCGGCCTGAGTAAGTTTATCCCAAGCCTCCTGTTGCAGCTCTTTCTTCCTCCGTTTAAGTGTGAATTTACAGTCTAGTCTTAATTTTGTTACAAGCATCAGGTACCTAGGTCTACTCGTCAATGCTTGTTGTAGCTTGGAAAGAGAAGAGGTGCAAGTATGGTCAAACCAACCCTTGTTCTGGGTAAATTCCCTGTTAGTGGTCTTGGTAAAAATAAAATCAATAGTATTATTAATTTTAGTAAAATTAATTAAAATCAATGCAGGCTCACTATTAACATTCAAATTATCATTGATCTCCACTGAACATGTGGTAACAATGTTTTTTAACACCTTATCCGTGTTCTCCCCTTTCCATTTTATTCTTGTACCATTAGGTCTATGTGGTTCAATATTACCCAAAATTACTGGTGTATTTTCCCATATTTCTACTGTCATAATGATACAATTATGATCACTAAGTAAGGATTCTTCAATCCTGGGGGTGGTACACTAAGAGATGATATTAGTTGATACCAGGACATGATCAATGATTGAGTTCACATTTCTACCTGTAAAGGTGGGGACCAAATTTCCCAAACCATCTCTTGCACACTGCATAATATCCAAATCAAAGTCCGCCATCAATACATTCAGTGAATCGCCATATGGGTTGTGGGGGAAGTGAATACCATCATATCCTACATCACTTCTTACCCCACAGACCCTTGTAGTGGACAGGGAACATATAGGTAAATTAAAATCGCTGACCCAAATTATATCAAAAATAACATCCTCTTCTGAACTTAACTTAACAATAACATTCACACTTCTATTGACAGGCTAGTTAACAGAAGAATTAACAGACCCCCCTTTGCTCTACCAGCCGCAGAGCCCTGAGCTTGTAGGTCATAAGAGACAAACCCCTCAAAACTAACAAATTCCGAACACCAGGTCTCTTGACAGATAATATCATTTAAGGAAATCCGTCCAACCTAACATTTCCCTCTTTTGGGCCAGCCCGGCTATGTTCCAGCTAGCTATAGATTGCCCTTTTACTTGACATACAATTTCTGGTTCTGCGGGTTAGGCAGTGTTACCTTCAGGGATCGCCCCGTACTCTTGGCTAGGGTGTCTTTTGCCAGATGGATATGTAGCTCTCTGGAGGTTATCCAAATCCACGGGTCCCTGTCCCACTATGTTTTCATCCCCTGGTTCATCGGTCCCCCTGCTATCCGCCATATTGATAGTATGGTGGTCTTGATCCTGTCAATCGTTCTCCTTAAGAGAACTAAGGGGTTGAAATCGATTAGATACAGGTAAATCAAAAAATGGCTGAAGCAGTAATGCCCAGTTTGTTTTTTGACAGTCCTGGGTTGTCCCTCTGGGGAATACCTGCTTTAAATCCACCCACTGCACCTGGACCCCGGTAAGTACCCAACACACCACCCGCACGATGAACACCATCCACTCTGGATCCCCAACCGACCCCTGACCCCACCACGTCTTCAACAAGGCCGACTCCATCATCGCACCCCAACTCGGGGACATCATCAATGCCTCCTTCAATACCGCCACCATCCCGGAAAGCTGAAAGCACGCCGAGCTCAGCGCCCTCCTGAAGAAACCAACAGCGGACCCCACTGACCTCAAGAACTTCTGCCCCATTTTGCTCCTCCCTTTTCCGGCCAAAGTCATCGAGAAGACCATCAAAAGACAGCTTGCCGCCTTCCTCAAGATGAACTGATCCCTCGACCACTCGCAGTCCGGCTTCCGAGCCAACCACAGCACCGAGACCGCCCTCATCTCAGCCACGGACGACATCAGATCCCTGCTCGACAACGAGGAAGCAGCGGCCCTCATCCTCCTGGACCTCTCCGCAGCGTTCAACACTGTCTGCCACCATACCCTAGTGCAGCCCCTCAGCAACATCGGCATCCAAGAGAAGGCACTGGAGTGGATCATCTCGTTCCTCGCCGGAAGAACCCAGAGAGTCCGCCTCCCCCTGTTCAGATCCAAGGCCACCGAAGTCATCTGCGGCGTACCACAGGGATCATCGCTCAGCCCCACCCTCTTCAACGTCTACATGAGCCCCATCGCAGCCATTGCAAGCCAACACAACCGCAACATCATCTCCTACGCCGACGACACCCAGCTGATACTCTCCCTCACCAACGACCCAGCCACCGCCAGAACCAGCCTACACGAAGGTATGAAAGACGTTGCCGAGTGGATGAAGAACAGCTGCCTGAAACTGAACTCAGACAAGACAAAGTCCTCATCCTGGGGTCATCACTCTCCGCCTTGGACGACTCCTGATGGCCCCCTCCCCTGGGCACCACTCCCAAGCCAACGGACCACACACGTAACCTGGGCTTCATCCTGGACTCCTCCCTCTCAATGACCAGACAAGTCAACACCGTCTCATCATCGTGCTTCAACACCCTGCGCATGCTCCGAAAGATCTTCTGATGGATCCCCACCGAAACCAGGAAGACAGTCACTCAGGCACTCGTCACCAGCCGACTGGACTAAGGAAACACCCTCTATGCCGGAACCACAGCCAAACTTCAGAAAAGACTCCAACGCATCCAGAACGCCTCCCCACGACTCGTCCTGGACATCCCCCGACACAGCCACATCTCCGGCCACCTGAGAGACCTACACTGGCTGCCCGTCAGCAAGAGGATCACGTTCAGACTCCTCACCCACGCACACAAGGCTCTCCACGACCTGGGCCGCAAGTGCCTCAACAACCGCCTGACCTTCTACACGCCCGCCAGCCAGCTATGGTCGACCAGCCATGCCCTCGCTGCCGTTCCACGCATCCGCAGAGCCACCGCCGGAGGAAGATCCTTCTCCTACCTCGCAGCCAAGACATGGAACTCCCTTTCCATCCACCTTCGGCTAACCCAGGACCACCTCTCCTTCAGGAAGCATCTCCAGACCTGGCTCTTCGAGCAGTAGCGGACCCCTCCCTCCCAGCGCCTTGAGACACTTCCGGGTGAGTAGCACGCTATACAAATGTCATGATTGATTGATTAATTGATTGAATGACTATAAAAGAAACCGAGTGGGAGTAATAAAATACCATGTTCATTAACTGGCAAGGCTCCTGCTCTGTTCAGGGAAATTCTAGCATACTGTGGGTTTTTTAAAGTAATGATGACACAGTCACCCCGTATATGTTTCTTTAAAAGGCCTATCCAGTTAACCCTTCTAGTGGTAAGGATCTGGTCAGCGATATTCACCGGGAACCCACAATGGTGATTAAGCCAATGCACTGTTTGTTTTTAAGTGATGCATGTGTTTCCATTGGTGTCGGACTGAGGGGGGGGGACATTCACCAAGACTGCCACATAGGTGAGCAATCTGGGGGTAGGTTAATTGTACTACAACATTTCCCCTCCCCTAGTACTCTCTCTGTCTGGGTTTTGGTCTCCAGTGTGCTCTCCTTTCTTCCTGTCTTTAAGTTACTGACATCTCCTGTATGATTACTCCCTGCCAAAGACTTAGTAGGGCCTGGAGGGACTGGATTGTCCCCCATAACCAAATCGTATGCATTAGAATTGCCCCTCAACGGCCTGACGGTGCCAGGTACCTCCTCTGTAGTTGATACTATTCGGGGATTACTTATAATTTGGGGGCATTCTGTCTGTCTGTTACTAGATGCTTTAAGTAGCTCATTATAGATATTCAATTCCCCACCTAGCCTGGTGACTTCCCCGTTTAGTGTGTCAATTTTATCATGTAACGCTTTTAAATATATTTCAATTTTGGCGACCAGGGCGTTAATGATATGACTGACCTGTATATCGATTAACATCTCAGTGCTAACTAGTTGCTCTCCTACACAGGGGGCAGAGGTTGTTTTAATTCCTTTGCTTAAACTTATCGTCCCCTGTTTAAGCTGGGGCTTCCAACATCCCCTTTTCTTTCTTGGGGTGGGCACCTCATTGGTAGATGACAAACAGTGGACAACTCCGGGCTCTGGGGACTTAGGTATGGGAGCTATCTCAGCACAATCCACAATAAGTGTAGTACCTGGGCTGGAGGGATTACTCGGCTCTACAGAGGGGTCTATCAAACTTACAGGGGCTGGCAAGCTACCAAAGCCTAGTGATAGTCGGCGTTCAGCCCTATCAATTTGGACATTAATGGTTCCCACCGCCTTCACAAGATATGTATCAATGGTAGAATCCGCGGGCTCAGCATTATTTTTGTTACCTTTATGTTTCGACATGTCTAAAGTATCGTATTTAGCAAGATACTACTTATACCAGGGTAAATTCAGGTACCCACATATATGAAGAGTCAGGTCGAACAAACAGACTTAAACTTCAAAGAAAAAACAATACAAGAAGAGAAGTTAAAAAGGGCAGGAGTGTCTAGTTCTCGAGCCACCAATGCGAAGCTTATTGAAGAATTAAACCAAATAAATGTCAAAGATTAAAAATAGAAAAACACAGTCAACCAGGCTCTATATTAGTTGTATAAGGTCCTTTGCCAAAAGAAAGGGGATATGCTGGTTGGTACTGGTCAAGCCAGCTACTCACAGTATCTACAACTTGTCCGGGGGAGAATTCCAGGAGTGGGGACCAACGGGTCTGGCCCAGGCCAGCCTCTGACAGTCTCGAACGGGCTCAGATGGGCCCGCCCATGGCCCGGGCTTCGCCCGGCGCACGCCCTTGCGCGTCCTGCGCAGCGGTATGCGCGAGTCGTTTTGTTGTTGACAATGGTGAGGCTAGGCACTCCCGCTGGCTCCTGGGGCTTGTGGTTTGCGTGCAATTCCCCCGCAGTTAGGCTAGGCATCTCCCGCAAAGCGGGAGGCGCGAGGTGTTTAAGTCCTGCCGCTGCCGGTGGTGAAGGAGGGGCTAGGCGCTCCCCGCTGGCTCCTGGTGCTTGTGGTTTGCGTGCAATTCCCCTGCAGTTAGGCGAAGCGTCTCCCAAGAAGCTAAAAAACAGGTCAGGGTGACATTAGATCAACTTGAATACCAAGGGGTGATTGAAACATGCACCTCATCAATGAACAATCCTTTGTTTCCTGTCTCCAAACCAGACAATAAATATCGTCTAGTTTTGGACTACAGACATTTAAACTCTTGTTGCAAAACCTTTGCAGTTCAAAATGCACACAGTGCATCACTAATGAATAACATAGTGCGTAAAAAATATAAAACCACATTAGATATTTCTAACGGTTTCTTCTGTCTAAACATTGCACCTGAAAGCAGGAACTTGACCGCTTTCTCAATCATGGGGACACAGCGTCACTTCTGTCCTCTTCCCCAGGGATTCAGGAATAGTCCGGGGGTATTTTCAGCCAGAGTAACAGAGTTACTACAAACGTATGATGATGAGGCATTATCCTATGCCGATGACTCTATCTAACAAACGATGACTTGGACAGGACTTGAACAGAGTGAATACCATTATACTTGGATTCTCCTCTGAAGGGTACAAATTCAACATTAAAAAAATCAAGAATTGCCCACCTCAACGTCCTTTTTCTGGGATACGAGTTATCAAGTGAAGGCAAAAGCCTGGCAGCCAGCTTTTTAGAAAAGTGTGCGCTGCTCCAACCTCCAAAAACACTGAAAAACGTACAGTCAATTCCGAGGTTTCCTGAATTTCGGAAGAACATACATTCTAAACTATGCAGAAAGGGTTAAATCTCAACAACAAATTAATCAAACCTGATTTCAAAACTACTAATTGGACTAAAAAATACACACAAATTTTGCCTTCAGTGCAAACAGACATGTTAGCAACATCACATTTACAGACACGCGTAAACTTACGAAACCTTGTAATCAGAATAATCCCAGAAAGATGCAGATTTACTTACTTAACCTTTAATGAAGGTGAAAAAGTACCAATTGCTTACAAATCATACTTGTACACACAAGCTGAAATAAAATTCACTTCAACAGAAAAAATTCTGACAGCGGTTCAAATTGCAGTAGCAAAAGAGAGAGCACTCACACAGGGTAAACTGATTGTTACTCCTGTACCTGCCTTGGAGGCAGTGACAAAAGCAAGCATTCCAAATGCAAACGCTTTACATCCCAGATGGATATAATGGGTTAACTCTCTTGCTGATACAGATGTTGAATATGTTTTTGAAAACTTAAGAATTTCTACAATACGAACAAGAATGTCCTCTGCCAACTGAAATTCTGCCTGTAGAACAGTACGAGTGTATAATTTATACAGACAGCCCGCAATTGGGGGTAAACAAGCTTATAGTGCTGCGTGCGCGATTGTTAAAGTTCGCTGGCGCAATGGTAAATTCCCACCTATGGTCACAAAAACACAATCTCTCGGAGACTCTACAGCTCAGCGAGATGAACTACAGGCTTTCAAGATGGCGCATGAAAATACTGAATGCAAATTCCCCACACTCATAGTGTGCGATTCGTATTACTGCGTGCAATCTTACAATGAATATTTGCAGAACTGGGTCCAAAACGGTTTCAAAGATGCAAAAGGTGGCACAATCAAGCATAAGTTGCTTTTGGGAACAAGTACTTCAATTACAGAAAGAACTACAAAAGGCTCACGTGATCCATACACTGAGTCATCAGCATGATGGCGTTCACGTTGCTGGGAATTCATTGGCTGATGAAGCCGCAAAGGCAGCTGTGCAAATGGTTCCGTAGCTGCAATCACTAATTCGAAACAAAAATAGACGGCGAAACAATGATAGCTGTCAATGCCACAAGCAAAGGCAGCGGAGCGGCGTTACCTCTAAAGTATCCACTCAAATATTCATACATAATTGATGCCAACTCCGTCCCTTTTGCTCGAATCCCTGGAGTGGGGGATAGAGTAATCCCAAACAGGAGACGTAGAGGAGCTTTGATACAAGAAGCACATATGGAAGAGGGTCTGATATATCAAGGGATCTCTAAATTCATTCTGGAATTAAAAGAGATGTGCTGGTGGCCAGTGATGAATTCCCATAGTGACGAGTTTGCAATTAATTGCCATGATTGCAACAGTGATCGCAGCAGAGAACGCCGCCAGATACCTGACTACAGTGTAGCTAGCCCAGTACAGACACCATTGTTAGAGAGCATTAGGCTTTCTACATGCAGACGTCACTATGGACGAATGCAGTCCCTCAACTATTAGGACAGATTCATTTGGATGTGGCCTTAGCGCACGGCTGACGCCCGAACTGTTATAAAAGATTTGCAAGTCTTTATAAGCACATAAACAGTCAGTACGCTACATTCTGACCAGGGTCCTGTGTTCAGCTCCAAAGCTTACAAGGAGGCCATGGCCAATCTGGGCGTTGCATTGCGGTATTCGAGTCCATTCCATCCTGAGGGAAAATCTGTAGTGGAAAGAAAAAACCGGGACATAAAGCAATCTATAACAGCTAGGATATTAGGCTTGGGTGACGGTGGGTCAAACATCTAATAGGTGTCCAACGTATAATCTGCCAAGAAATTCTCTGGATGGAATCACTCCATATGAAATCCTTTTTGGTACTAGAATGCTTGTCCAGGATCTTGATTGTCTCACTTCAGTGGTGGAACAAAAACCCTTTGATATCAAAGACCGTTTGGCTGTTTTGCAGGACTTAAATGAGAAAAGGAGAAGTCAAAGCAACACAATACAGAAGCCAACGACTACTGAAGGAGAAACACCCGTCCCAGCAAGGCCTGTCTGGATTCCAAAGGTTGGGGATCTAGTCAGAGAAAAGATCACGGATAAGAAGGAATTTGGGCCTTCTTACAGAAAAACAGTACCTGTGCTAGCAATCCACGGATCAAGAACAGTGTTACTGCCACCCCTTGCTGGAAGAAAGGAGAACAGGTTTGTATCTATCAACCTGGTCAAACCACATCATGTGGCCGATAATAAGTAGTAGGCCCAGTGGACTCCCAAGCTGTAGCAGAAGACCGAATCTTACTACTATCCAAGAGGTTCAGACTGAGAATGATAACATTTGAAGACTCTGTAGCTCAAAACAAAGGACTAAGCAATAAAGCTATGGAACTTGTGACTATTGAGACCCAAATAACAGTTCGTCAAGACAGTCCTGTCTACAGATGTAGCATCTGACTATACTAATATGACAAAGGATCCGGTAGCCCCAGTGATTTCAAAAAATCCTGATGCAATAACTACAATTAACAGAACTGCTTCTGGCTATTTCATTAACTTTGATACGTTTTCTGAGGCTCCCAGTGACCCTGAAACGTCGCCAGCAATTAAAACTTTTGAAGATCAATTAACAGAACTTTTTCAGCAACTTGAAAAAATGTATCTGGTTTCACCATGGGTTGAATTTTGGACTGTGGTAGGCGTACTTTTTCCCCTACTTTGGCTAATCCTGGTATTAACTTTGGGAATGCTGATAAATGGAAAATATAGTAAAATGGAAATAGCAAGTGAGAACATCAATTTGCTCCTGAAGCCACACAAATCATCTCATCGTGAACAAAGAGACTTGATATCAATGAACATCACAGCCATCCCTATACCTGGGGGTATAGCATGGGACAGAACTGATTATGACATCTTTGGCCCTGCAGAGCTGTTGAAGATTCCACATCAATTCAAGGTTTCCTTGAGTGACTTTGTTTCACCCAGCACATTTTCTGATGATTGGGACTTTGAGACTATTAGTAATATGATGTCTTAGAGATGTCTGCAAAATTTACAAAACATGAATATTTAGAAGGTTTATCAGATTATGCACAAATGTATTGTTATAATCACTATGGTCATCATTATTTGCACAAATCTGCAAACCCTAGGAATATGTATACTTTTAATCAATGGGAACATTGTCCAACACCACCAAACGGTAGCTCAAAAACATTCTATGATAAATTTCCATACTTCTCAGGTTTTAATACCACAAATCCAGAAACGTTTTACTTAAAAATGTTAATGAGACAGGAATGAGAAGTATGTTGACTAATACTAAGCAAATTTATTCTGCAACCTTTTATGCCCAGCTGTTCTCATTAGGTTTCGACTTTTGGAGTGACAAAATAGGAACAAAAACTGTCTGGGGCTCAAAAGACTGGCAAGTGCAGGGAATAGAAGATTTATTTTGAGCCTGCATTATCCCTGAACAAATAATGTTTTTGAACGACTGTACAACAGACATTCTGCCTTGGCCTGGCCAAGATAAAAAATGTAAGCAAACCGTCCATACCTACACCTACACCTGATAGTAAAAACACTTCAGAGGAAGGGGTCGATGTAAAAACTAGTCTACTAAAAACAGAACTGATCCTGATTGGAAGAAATGGTTAATCTGGCCCACAGACACGAATAACTGTCAAGATAGATTCCTGAACAAGACACAAGGGTTTACAGTAACTAGGCCAGATCCAAGATATTTCCAGAGACAACATACAGGGATAGTAACAACATACAATGTAGGAAAACTGTGCCTTGAGTGGCTCCAAAAGTCTACACTTACAGAGGTTAAACAACACTTATCTTTACTTAAAGATGGAGTTGATTTAAGGGACTTCTTACAAGGTCCTGCGAAACAACGTCATAAACGTTTCATATACGCAGGTATATACGCCATTTATGATGAAGCTTGGAAAGCGACACAGGCAGAGACTGCAGAAAGAATACGAGAAATTGATCGTATTAATTTAGAGAAAGCACTCTCTATAGTTGACAATGGGTTAACGACCCTGTCATCCAGAATTTATTCTTTGGACAGCATAGTATCCTCTGCCATAGACATAGTGGACCAGGACTCGCTCATGCTACGGCATGGACAGTCGCAATTATGTTCTATAATGCTTCTAGGCTGGACGTTGCAAAATCTTTATTCTGGATATGTGCCATGGCGTCTAATCAACACCACGTCATTGTTTTCTGTATTTAACCTTACAGACAAACAAATCACTTTTGCACAAAGAGGAGCAGACTATAAGGTGCTGAGCATTGAAAAAACTGGAAAGATTACCATTAACTCTTTCAGAAAAACCTGCAACAGAATGTTTTACACACGAGATAATCTGGGAATTACCATACACACACAGATGTTGGGGGAAAAGTAATATTTCTTAGTGGTACACAATGTAAAAGCGCACTGAGCAGTACACTTTTATGTCAGGGTATTAATTTACATGGAATCTGTGAAGGTTCTTCGACCAACTTATCCTGCCACCTGCAATGTTCTCCAGCAGCAGTGATACATCCAATTGTTAGGTAGCTTTCTAATGGGAACTATATAATGTTGAATGATCACAGGTGTTGTGGCATGTTGCCAGGAATAGCCCATCTCGTAACTGTGTCAGCCAGGGTCACTTGTTGTATGCAAGTATTGTTTCCTAAAGCTAAGACAGACGGGGAGTTGCCGTTATGGCCTTCACTGAACATCTCTTCTATTCAAATTGATACTTTAAGCAGAATGAAAGCCATTCTTTTACAAAAAACGTTGCCACTGACCTCGTCCAAAGAGACGTTTGAACTATAAGTTGCAAGGTCCTCTGCAGAGATACATGCCTTGTCAGCCCCAAACTGCCCGTGCAGTTCGGAGAAATGTTAGGTCGTATCTTACCAGTGGTATTGTACATGTTTTTAAGACAGTTTTTTTGGGAATGTTGGCACCATTTGAAGCAGTCCTCTGCATTTTTCCAAACTTCGTGCACTCTGTGTTCGGCGGCCTACCTCACATTTTGGGACTCGTAGCAGGAATACTATTCTTGTTCCTTCTGCTCCGATATGGCAAGTCCGGTCAGCAACGACACCCAGATTACCATAGAGAACACTCTCCTGGCAATGAAGTGTTGTGAACGCATGATACAGATTCTGGGCCTGGTTCGTCTAAGAGACCTGAATACCACGTGGTTCCTATCCTTCTGACCAATCTGGCAAGATTGCATCTTACCTGTTCTACGATGTCTGCTATGTGGAGAAGAATACGTGTTGGATCTATGTCCAGCATTTCCATCAGCACTGTCACCGGATGTTGAAACCTTGCTTGGTTCAGTAACAGCCCATGCATCGTGTTGCCCCCAGCAGCTACCAATCCTGATGACGGCATTCATTGAGATCTCACAGACGCAATCTGCTGATGGTGAGATACGTGGATCGACAGGCACATTGCTAATGCGGCTAACGCTAACGGCGATGCTTCATATATATGTGCTATCGGTTTACTTATTGAGGTGGTCCAACTTTGATGATTTATTTGCCCGTTTAGAAGATTTAATGTTTTCTCCTAACAACGAGAATGACTTTTGAAGTTAGCACACAGTGTTCTATGGGACTCTGTATTCCACCTTTACTTTTCAAAACAAAACTTCCAAAATTGACTTTTTCCAAAATTGAATTTTTTGGGGGGCACAAAGTAAATCTGCTTAAAGTAGAAATATTCTTAGAGAACAAGAATTATTTGAAACACTTCCAAATGACAATATTTGACCTTGTCCACAAATTAAACAGTTTATATATTCTGTCATGTAATGGTCTCGGCTTTTCTTCTGTATTTAAGAGCCATTTCATAAATATTATTTCATGCCTCATTCTGAAAGCATATTCCAATGTCACATTACATGCTTTGAATGAAAATATTGCCTTTTTAAATACGTACAGCGCAAATGCTCATCTTTCGTGTACAAGCATTTAAAATGCATTTTATGTATTTTGGGAGGGATTTGTGACACATCATGCTTTAGATATGTTTAAAATGCTTTGAATTTAGTAATATCGAACATAATAAAGTGGAGTGGATGTTGTGTAGCATTTTAGGATCCAAGCGTACCGATTCATGCCCTTATATAGGTATAATTCACATTGCCCTTATATAGACATAGAAATCATACCCATATTTACACATAACCCATCCAGTCCAAATACAGGCATGGCTACTTCCACTAGTTCCAAAAAGCCACAACGATTTCTTAGAAAACTCGGCTTCAGCAGTCAGGGACATCCCCTTGCTTGATTATTGATTTGTCCTAGAAATCATGGAGTTTTCAAAGAACTACCATTCCCTTGGGGTACTTTGATGACGTTATTATGTCCAACTTTACGTCAAACTAGGCACCTTCAAGGTATAAATATGCCTACCCTTGCCCTAGCAAACACACGGTGGTTCGGAGCAGCTCGACTATCTACTTGCCTGACGCAGCTTGCTACAGCAAGTGCCGAAGGAAGCTGACCCGCCAGCTGATGCACTGATCGAGAAGCTGTCCTTTCTCTCGCTGAGAATCCAGCTCCAGTGTTTCCAAGCTCCCCTCGCGGGGTGTTGGGAAATCGAGTTCGAGACAGAGATACCAGACCTTCTTCATTCTAAAACCAAGGTACGGAGCTGATTAGGCCCTAAGAGAAATCTTGGTTAGATTCTTGGCAAAGAAAACTAAACCTATGCTACACCTCACTTACTTCTTCCCTCGTAGTAGACTTAGGTTAGGTACATATGGGTAGGCGTATTTTAGAACCACCAGTGGAGTACTTTTTAGCCTTTGTTATTTATGTATGTATTTATCTATGGTCTAGAAATCATACAATGCTTTTACAGTATTATTTTATAATACTCTTCTTACTGTACGCATTATATTTTGCTAGTATTACGATTGTAGCAGTTCACTTTACTTGCTTGAGAAAGAAGACTGTTCAATAAAACCCTTTTATTGAAAACGCCTGTCTCTCTATTTCTCTGCACCTCTCATGAAACGAAGCATGCACGATTGACTGAGTAAAATATTTATCTATTGTTTCCACGACTCTGAAGATCAGTTTTATTCTTGGGGAAACAAAGTTGTCATGTTTATGCGGTTGTCAGAAAGTAATCCCTTCTTGTGTATTCGAGAAAGTTTCTAGTGACCTCTGAGATAGCTGGCACTCACAATTAGATCTAATATATTCGATAGAGACCTAGTTGACCTAAGTCCTACGTCAAATCTATAGGATATATTATTCCAATGCGCAGAGCCTATTTGGAATATAGGAACTACACTAGAGAACAAGGGTCACATATTTCAAGCGTCAAAGCCCTTTTGGCCGCCACAAACCACGGCCGTGGCCCCTAGTCCTGGCACAGGGGGGGGACGGAAGGGGACATGTTGGGATTTTAATAGACGGACATGCACCAGAGCCTAAGGCACTTGTAAGTTCAGACATGCATGTTCTGTCTGCAACAACCCTTCTCACCCAGAATCTAAATGTCTCCAGAAAGCAGGTCAAAGGGGAAAGAAGAAACAGGATTAAGGAGGGGCCACAACTGGTAACACACTCACCCATTGATGTTATGGTGATGATCCCCTGGTTAAACAGGCACCCAGATCATGTCACAGCTAGGACTTTAGAAGAAGGGTTTTTGTACGGCTTCAGGATTCCTGCATTGAACTACATAGGGACACCTGAGTGTAAAAATCTACTTTCTGTAAGGACGAATCCGGGGGTAGCAGCTACAAAAATTGAAAAGGAATTGCGCTTGGGCAGAATAGCTGGTGCTTTTGATCACATCCCTGTGCACAATTTTGTTTGCTCGCCCCTTGGAGTGGTCCCGAAGAAGGAGGAGGGGGAGTTCAGGATGATTCACAATCTGTCAGCCCCTAGAGACACTTAATTAAATGACGCCATGAATGAGGAAAACTGTAGCGTGAAATATGCCTCCTTAGACCAGGCGGTGGATATGCTAAGGGTTTTGGTCGCCAAATCCGATATTGAGTCTGGGTTTCGACTGCTGCCTGTACATCCTCTGGATCATCACATCCTGGGTTTTAAATTCTGTGACAAATTCTATATGGATATGTGCATGCCCATGGGTCGCTCTGTTTCCCGCGCTTACTTTGAAAAATTCAGTTCATTCTTGGAATGGGTTTTTGAACGGGCGACAGGGCACCAATAAGTGATGCATTATCTGGATGGCTTTCTCTTTTTGGGGTCGGCTGGCTCCCGGGAGGGTGCTTGGGCATTGAGGGAATTCCTCTGGTGCCCGAGAAGACGATGAGTCCAGCGACCACAATAGAATTTTTAGGCATTGAATTAGACTCGGCACAAGGGTGTTTCCGGTTACCTAAAGAAAAAATGTCCAAATTTAGAGCAGCACTGCAGCAATGCCTGGCAAAGTAACCTTACATCAGATTCAACAAACGGTGGGTCAGTTGAACTTTGCATTGAGAGTCTTACCTATGGCACGCCCATTCTCCCTCTCCATCTCACAGGCCATGACGGGTCTCCAAGAAAAACACCATCACACAAGACTGTCATCTGAGTTTTGCCAGGACATGCACGTTTGGATTGCATTTCTAGAGGGTTTCAACTGCAGGATATTGTGGCCCAGTCCTCCCCCTACTTCCGTGGAGTTAGATTTATTACCTGGCGATAAAGGCAGTTTGGGATTTGGTGCCATACTTGGGAACGAATGGGTGGCACAACATTGGCCGGCTTGGTGGGTGGAGAATGGTGTGACAGCCAATATTGGTTTTCGGGAACTCTTTCCCATCTGGGTGGCACTGACTGTTTGGCCTCATCATTTGCATATTCAATCTGTGATCTTCTGGTCAGACAACATGACGGTGGTTGAATGCGTCAACCAGCAGGCTGTATGGTGTAAAATGATCTTTCGCCTGTTGAAAGAGATAGTGCTGTTGTGTATGAAGCTGAACATACAGTTTAAGGCTAAACTTGTCCCGGGGGTACTGAATAATGCTGCTGACGCACTCTCTCGCTTCAAGATGCAGGTTTTCAGGGAACACCTACCCTCTGCAGAGGCGACACCAACACTCGGGATAATCCATGCTGCCCAGTGATGTAGCTAGAAGCGTTCCTCCGACAGAGGAATAGTGCGATGGGGGAGCATTACTAATGCATGCTGACAGTACTCCTCTTACCAGGTTCAAATTTAAAAGGGTAATGGCCATGGTGATAGACAGGACAGTTTTGGATCCAAAGGACGTTGGAACTCATTCATTCAGAATAGGGGCTGCCACAGAAGCAACAGCTAGAGGTTTGCACAGCAACAGTGTGAAGAGAATTGGGAGGTGAACCTGTTATATCCTGCTCTTCCTCTCTCTTTGTCCCTCCTTAGTGTTAGTGTCTGCTTGTCTATGTCATGTCTCTGTGATGTCATCCAGGATTCTACCTGTTGCTGTTCAAGGGATTTATCAGTTACCCGGAGGCTGAGCAGGAAGTTATCTGCTCCCAGTGGGGTTTCTTACCATATTACATTCCTACCTGAATGATGTACCTTCTATCTAATCTCAAGAATAAATATACTACATGTACATTACAACAAGGACCCTTCATCATTATTTTACTGAATTTAACACTGGCGACGAGGTAAAAAAGGGCCCATTTAAAAGAAAAAGGACTTGAATGAGTTTAAAAAGGACATCATTGCAACCAAAGACAAGAAGAGAAACGTTTAAAGTTACTTTCCTGCTTCTGGGTACCCCACCGGTGTCTAAATCCAACTGACAGCCTCAACCCAGAGCATTGGAATAACCTTTGCTGAATTAATACTACTACTATATCATCTGGCACTAGAGCAAACTTAAAGGACTCCCTGTTTTCATCTAGTGAGTCAGCGTTTTACGTGAGTAACGTTACTGCTGCTGTCTGCCCTAGGTGTGCCTGTGCTACTTCTGCAACCTCCTGTTTAAATGGAAGTGTGCCTGTGCTATTTCTGGAATCTGCTGTTTAAAAGATTGTCAGCTCACTTTGTGACTTCAGTTTATTGCCTGCACAACTTGTGCCAACCTGCTGTTTAAAGGTCTCCTGTTTACAAAAGCGCTACTTACTGGGACCGTTACAACCTGCACTTAAAATTAAAGTCTGTCTGCATCAATCTGTGTGAACTCCGTGTTTCGGTACCTTGGAGGTTGTGCACTGGCAGTTTGAGTGAAGAGAGGGCTATTCTACTTTGTTATTTGGCTTGCCTTGTGGCCTACGCTGAGACCCGATGCCTATTTCTTGACAACTGTCTTTTTCAAAAATTCAAAATAAAGATGTAGCTCGAGCTCAAGGGCACACTCACCTTACTTCTAGCGTCGCATGGAGGCAGAGTGCTTCTGTTATGTCTTTCTCTCCTCGTTCCTCCATGACGCCTGTTCAGCTGCCTATCGACGCCTGCATGTTTCTGCGTGCCTTGAGCCACCCAGCTTGTTGTCAAGAAACGTACCGCCATGTTGTGGTTGGTACTGTCATTGCAGTTTGCCTTCTTGCCAACCACGTCCTGCGCATACTCTGCAGCAGTACTGCGTGTTCTTCTGGTGTGTACTTTTGTCAATTTCTCTGTCATGCAGCACTACGGCGTTACTTCTTTAACTTCCAATCTTTGATATTTGTGCTCTGTCATCTGGAATTCACATGCCAGTGCTTGGCTTTACAGCATTTGGGAGTCTGTCTACATTCCTGACTTCGAGAACTTGATTTGCACACCATTTCACTACGTTTGGATCTACAACCCGGGTGGGAGATCGCTCACCGGTGTTTGCTGTTTCATGAATTATTCATTTATTTATTTATTTATTTATTTTCCTTAAACAAAAGGGTGTTCTCCAACAAGGTACTGTTTGATTTTCTTTAAATTTTCCCATGGAGATTTCTACAGAGCTGTTTGTGTCTCCCTTCATTCAAATGACAACGGTGACTACTTTTATTATTTTGATTTGTTCTGTTTAAGATGTTGTGTACAATTTTGCATTTTTCCTAATTTATGCAATGTGTAGTTTGCGCTGTACTTTACCCTTGGGTGCATTTCTTCTAAGTACTGTGGTGTGCTAGATATCGATTTATATGCTCAATGCTTAGAATTCTGTTTCTAGGTTATGTATGTATGCTGTTACATGTTCTTTTCTGTGTGGATTTGCAAGTGATGCATTTTGAAATCATTTATTCTATTATTGCCTACTTTACTGGAGCCATGTTTGTGCTCAACCTTTGTTGAGGTGCTCATTTGCTTTCAATTTGGTGATGATTTGTAGGTGTTATGCTTATTGGGGTCATTTATGTGCTCAACTATGTTGAGGTACTCCATTTTATTTTCATTCTTAGTGATGATGAGCTAGAATGATGCTCAATTTTGATGTTTATTTCTGTTATGAACCACTTTATAGTGCTCTACCGTTAGAGGTGTTCATGTGCTTGCTATTAGAAGCCATAGGGGCTCAATTTTATTGTCATTTCAGATGAACCACTTATAGTGCTCTATGGTTAGAGGAGTTCATCTATTTACTGTCAGGAGCCGCAGGGCTCCGTTTTATTGCTGATTTTCTGTTACTTACTGTAAGGAGCTGCATGGTCTCAGTTTTATTCTATTGATAGAGAAGTTGTACATTTTCTGTGGAGAGCCGTTTTGTCATGAACCACTTTTACTGTGCTCTATTTTTAGAGGCGTTCATGTATTTACTGTGAGGAATTGGGTTCATTTTTATTGCCGTTTTATTGTCATGAACCACTTTTACTGTGCTCTATGTTTAGAGGAGTTCATGTATTTACTTTGAGGAGTTGGGCTCATTTTTATTGTGCTTTATTTTAGAGGAATCAAAAATATTCGAATTTGAGGAGTGGATATTTCATTTTCTATCTACGGTACTGAGCCATACTGTACCTTTGCTCATTTGTATTGAGATGTTCAGTTTTCATTTCATTTAAGCTTACATCCTTTTGTTAGCTTACGGTGCTTGTACAACCTTTGTACCTGCGCCCCTTTGATGTTACCTCTTCTTTCCATTACGTTGAAGAGGGTGTTTATTTCCTGTGCATATATGTTCTTTCTTCTGCTTTTCTGCTTCTGCCATCTGTTTCATCTTATCCATTTTTTCAATTAAAGGAGGGAGGTGTGTTATATCCTGCTCTTCCTCTCTCTTTGTCCCTCCTTAGTGTTAGTGTCTGCTTGTCTATGTCATGTCTCTGTGATGTCATCCAGGATTCTACCTGTTGCTGTTCAAGGGATTTATCAGTTACCCGGAGGCTGAGCAGGAAGTTATCTGCTCCCAGTGGGGTTTCTTACCATATTACATTCCTACCTGAATGATGTACCTTCCATCTAATCTCAAGAATAAATATACTACATGTACATTACAACAAGGACCCTTCATCATTATTTTACTGAATTTAACAGAACCTCCAATTGTTATAAACACTATGTGCGGCTACACATGTTGTGAGGGGAGCAATGCATTTGTGCTGATGCCTGTCCTATTTTCTGCTAACATTTCAGTTTCTCGAACCTGTTGCGCAGGGGGTAAACTGGCATCGGTGCACCAGCAGCAGGATACTTCACAACGGTGGGCACATCCACAGGACACAGGAGCACATGTTGTTTGGGTCATTGGTCATTCGTATGTAAGGCGTATGAAATCAGTTTTTCTTTCAGGTACTTACAGACACAGAGCTGAGCAGGATGGTTTCACTGTATCTTTTCATGGTAAAGGGGGTCTCTGCTTCAGGAAGTTCAGTGCTTTTGTTACAGATCTGTTGAGTAGACACAGTCCTTCACCCAGGATAGTTATCTTACATTTGGGTGGGAATGACCTGGTGAATCTGGGTAGAAGAGGCTTGATGGAGGACATAATCTCTGAAGTGGGCTGGTTAGCTAAGACATGCCAGCGCTGCACCATAGGTTGGTCACAGATGGTACCCAGATTTAAATTGAAAAATATAATGGCCTGGCTAGTTAGTTTTAAGGGCAGGGAATGACCTTTCAGTGTAGGAGGGTAGGGGGGGCCAGATAGTTGGTCAACTACGCTGGCCTGTGGCGGTAAGGTCATGATTGGTAAGCAGTAAATTTAAGGTCATTAGAGGGCGGCACCATTCTTGAATGGGGTCGCCCAAGGGGAGGGACAAGTGGTCTCTCTGGAACTCCAAGGGCAATACAGCTGGTTGGCTGGATGGGTGCGGGGGAGGGGGAGTCACGCTTTCTTTAGGTTGGTTGGACACCCCACACGTGCACAACGACGTCAGTAAACCGTGCAGAGATGCAAGGGCCCCCTTTAATGGAGTTATTAGAGCTTACGGGGGTAACCGGGGGGGAGTACTCTCGCGGTAAATGGGCCCTCTGTGCATGTGCACTCCTAAAGGAGGGCGTGGTTAATTGATAAGGATCTGACACCAGTTAGCGACCTTGCGGTAGGCCCAAATAGGATAGACTGAAAAGTAATTACTGTATGATTATGGTTCATATGTTAGATTCAGATAGGAAATACCTTGTAATAGAAGTATGTTAAGGTTAACCATATGATATCTGTATAAATTAATTGTAATCAAATGTCATGCAACGTTTTCCGCGTAAATGTGTAAATATTGTTTATTTCAATTTATTTTATTTTATGTTTTAATAAATACGGCCGGGGTCTTACGACCCCGGCTTCCAAAGAAATCCCTCTCATATCCATCTTTAAGAAATGTTGGTTAAACACAAGAGGGGGGGTATTTCCGGTAGTCCCTGGCCATGGGAGATTGCGGCCAAATCTAGCAACAGTCGAGTAGTAAATTAAACATGGGCAGTAGAGAGATATTTTAACATTCGAGGCAGACTGGACTGCCTCCAATATTAAATTAGCAGTACCACTCACTGGGGAATATTGTGTGTGGCAGCCCTGACCAGAAGTACATCCAGCAAGGACTGGGGCCGTGCCAGCATTACAAGCCGGCCCCGCACCTGCATCTCCACTCCAGCGAGATTCCCCCTTTTCAGACCAAGACTACCCTGGCCGAGAGAAACTTTCATTGAAATGCCACCTAGTTGTCGTCTGCGGTTACTGCGGCCTTGAAAAAGGAGCATTTACAAGGAAAAGACCCACAAGTTGCCCCAGCCTGAGTGAATAGCAGCATCAGAACAAATGAAAAAGGGATGGAACAAGTAATGGCAGCAGATAAAATAATAAATTAAAAAAACATGTGAGCTAGTGTTATAAAAATACATTTAAAAAGTCCCTCAAAAGGGCCAGCCCCGGGGTAAAGTGTGCACAGCAAGAGTTTCGGCTACACAGGACAAAGCAGAGGACAGCATGGCCAGGCCTGCAATGCCCCTGGGTGAATTGCTCTGCACTAGAGAGAGAGACTGTTAAACGCCCCACCTAGAGAGCCCTAAGAAGCCCATAAGCTGCCCCAACTATGATGGATACACTAATGACTGCTGAAATCAAAGCAGTAACGCCGGAGGAAAAGCAACGCCCAAGGACAAAAGGAGGTGAGCAGCCGGAGCTGCAGTCGGCTAGAGAAGGTGCAAGGGACACTTGCTGGAGAGAAAAAGGTACAACTGCCAAATACTGGACACCCAGCAGAGAACATTCAAGTAGACCTAATGTTGCCCAGCCACGGACGCTGCCAATAGTCCAATGAGAGGAAAAGAACCGAAATCAGCCACGCCCCAAAACGGTGCAAGGAGGAGTATGCACCATGCGTGCAAACCCCACTAGCAAGAGTGGACGACCACTGGCACAGCAACGTCTCGAGGGGGCCATCCCGACTGACCGCACACCAAAGGCTGGTGCAGAGAGTGCACCACCAGCAGTGGCCCAACACCACCACACATAAAAAGAGCGCCACACACCCCTGGCAATAAACGAGCACCACCGCATGGAAGGAAGTCAGGCACGGCAGGTGGGAGAAGAGGGTACCCATGGAAAGACGCAGTGTGCGCAGTCCGAGGTGTGTGACACATGTGCCAAGAAGAATATCAGCAGAGGAAAATGCCCAGGAGGAAGAGAGACCTCTACAAAGGAAAGAAGCACTGCTGGAATCAGCAGGGTGGGTGCGCGCGCGAAACGTGACCTAAGATGGCCGCCCGACATTGAGGCTCGGTGCGTCGTTGGACTTCTAACCGGCCCTTGAGCGGCTCCAGCGTGTACTGCCGCATGGAAATACCAGATTTCGGAATCGGAATATAACGGCTCCAATATGCTGTAACTTTTATATTTTATGCCTTTCTGGAAGCTGAGAAATATGCAGGTGAAGTTTCTTGCTTACTAGCAGCCGCCATTTTGTTTTTTCTTGTCGTTTTCTGTCACCTCAACCTCTATTTTTTTTTTGAATGGTGCTTTTATCAACATTTTTTGGACTTTCTCCTCAAATTCACTAGGCACTTGGAGAGGTTCAGATTCTATTTTATCGCTGTTTGGCACAATGAAGTTTCTTTTGAGGTGGTTTTTATACTGCGGCCCTGGTGGAAGCCATTTTGTGACTTGATGGTCTTCCTGACGACTTTCTCCTTATGTTTCCTCCTGAAACACTACTGTTGCACTATTCTTCTGGATGTTGGAACTCTAAGCTTTATTTTTGATGCCCCTCTCTTGTGATGCCCGCTGCCCTTGTAGTTTTTTTTTTATATATGTGGACTATTCTTCGTGAATTATTTCATTCTTATGTGCAGAGCATTTCTCCTCGACCAGTTAACTTTCCTGCCCCTTCATGGGTAGGGGCAGACGTCTTCTAAGCCAACATAAATTGTCAACTACCACTAACACTTCAACGTCAGGAATTTCTACGTTTAATAAATTTTCCTGCTTATCACATTCATCTTTAGACGGTTACCTGCCTGACTCTCCAAGTCTTTCCTTCAGAATGTTGTCTAAAGGGTCCCTTTCCTCTACCACTGGTAAAAGACTCAAGCAGGACCCTCCTTCTCCTCCTAAGTCTTCTTCTCCGGTTTCTTTGGAGATGGTGTGGAAGGAATTGCGCACTCATCGCCCATTCATAGAGGAGACTAACTCCCACCTGCAAATGTTGGATGACAAATGGTCTTCCATGGACTCTCGCATTGTGGCAGTGGAGCATCAACTGGATGATGTTCAAGTTTTATCTTCTAAGGTATCTTCGCTGGAATTGGAGATCTCCCAACTGAAAAAAGCGTCCGAAAACTTGGAAAACAGAAATCGACGAACAATCTACGTATTTATGGTCTTCCTGAGGGTCTTGAGGGGGACGATCCCGTCACATACTTTACATCCTTTTTGCGCCAGTTTTTTGGGCCTACCTACTACCACTAAATTGAACATTCAGCGTGCTCATAGACTTGATCCTTGTCTCTCCTCCTCATCGACACCTGCTAAACCCCGGGGAGTCATTATCTTATTTTTGCAATTTACTGATCTCTTGCTGGTTCTTAATGCAGCTAAAACCAAAAAGAACTTATCCTGGAATGGTACTAAAGTCTTTATATCTCAAGATGTTTCTACACTGACTGCTAAAAGTCACAAAGAATTTCTAGATCTTCGTCGTCCTATTCGTTCCTTAGGTGCAAGATATGGTTTATTCCATCCCTGTATCTTCAAAGTCACCTATCTCAACAAGACTTCGACCTTTGAGGACCCAGCTGAACTTCGACAATTTATTCAATCTCACTCCACTACTTCGATGGAGACATCTCTCTCTTCGTCTGGTTCTTGATTCTCTTATTGTATTTTGATTGATCTGTCTTCTTGGTCCAAGTCTCTAAATATGTTGCTCTGTTTTAACTAACTTACTATTTTCTTCGCAGGTATGGTGTCGCTCGTATCCTCTTCGTCTCCTAAATGTTTATCTTTTCTTTTTACTGTTGTTAGGTGTTTTATTGTTTATTGGCATCTTTGTATCTGTTATTCATTTCAGGTTTTATTTTCCCCTATTTATAGGACTATCATCCGTATTCCCACTCATGCTTCTTGTCTTCTCTATGGATGTCCCGACGTATCGTGTTGCCCTCTGTTGGATGTGCTGTCTTCATTGTCCCTCGCCGCCTACCAATCTCTTTTCTGTTTCTTAAGGTATGTACAGCAGTCGTCGTTTGACATGTACTGTCTTCTTTCACAGCAACTTTTTCTTTTTCCCCTCTCTTTTTCCTCTCTTCTTTGCCTTCCTCGTGATTTCTATTGGCATCTTTGGCATTTTCTGTTTCTGCATTCTACTTATTTTTATCTATTTCATGTTTTTATATCACATGCCTGTTTACTAAGTTTTTCTTGATACTTTGAATTCAGAGTTATTTCATGGAACGTAAAAGGTTTTTATTAACCCCATCAAAAGACAGAGAATATTGTCTCACCTTGCCTCTTATAATCCTGATTTGGTTCTTTTACAAGAGACTCATCTTACAGAACTCGAGGCACTAAAGTTAAAACGCAGTTTGGTGGGCTCAGTTTTATGCTCCCCTTCTTTGAACAAAAAAAATTGGGTTGTTCTTTTAATTCATAAAAAGTTACGGTGTAAGGTTATTTCACAAATCATTGATTCTGAAGGGTATTGGTAATTGGCCCAGTTGTTAATAAATAATATTTCCTTAACAGTTTTTAATGTATATGAACCTACCCATCCTGATTCCTCTTTCTGTCCCTTAATTACGCAGAAATGCATTCAATTCAAAGATGATTCTTTTATTCTAGGAGGTGATTGTAATCAAATTGTTGATCCATTTGTTGACCGCCAATCCCAAGTTCGCTTCACTCCTCACAAGGCACATAAACAGTTTCTTGATACCATATCCCAAACTCATCTTGTAGATTCTTGGAGACTCTCTCACCCTGATTCTCTAGACTTTTCATTCTTTTCTCCTCCTCACAATTCTCTTTCTCGTTTAGATTATATCTTTCTTTCTCAATCCCTGTCTCAAAACCTTCTATCCTCTTCTCTGCAACCTATTATTATTTCTGATCAAGCTCCACTTATAACTGACCTTGATTTGCTTCCACCACATCCTAGATTCTCCCGTTGGCGTTTTAATAATTCTCTTCTTCTCGATCCTACTTTTTCCTCCTCCTTTATTGCTTTTGCCAATGAATTCTTTGATCTAAACAGCAATACATCTTCCTCTCCCTATATTCTGTGGGGCTCTTTTAAAGCCACTGCAAGAGATTTTATTATGGATTATGTCTCTAAAAAGAAAAAACGCTTAATTCAGCAACATAAAGCAACTCTGTCACATATTAAAAAACGTGAGTTTTATACGTCATCAAAAGATTCTGTGCTTCCAGCTTTGATAAGTGCTAAGTTAGCGTTCAACAAAACTTCTACTGATAATGCTTCTTCTATCCTCTTACGTGGTAGCGCTCGTTAGTGTAGGGGTCAAAATAAAGTTGGGAAGCTTCTGGCGAACTACTTGAAAACGCAGAAGGAGCTTACTCTGTTTAAATCTATTTGCTCTCCAGATGGCTCTTTGCTACACAAGGATCAAGATATCCTTGACACATTCAAATTGTTTTATATGGATCTTTATACCCCGGAGTCCCCTCCCTCTAATTCCCTTGTCCAATCCTATTTACATAATATACCATCATCTTCTACCTCACACCTTCAATTATCAGATCTTGAGACAGACTTATCTTTGCCCGAATTGTCCTCTTCTCTAAAACTTTTAAAGAAAGGGAAAACTCCTGGGCTTGATGGTTTCTCTGTTGAATTTTATTTACATTTTTCCACACTATTACTCCCTAAACTTTTAAATCTTTTCCATTCCTTCTATCTTTCTGGGAAAACGGAGGGCACCTTTCAGGAAGCTAACATTTGCCTCATTCACAAGGAAGGACGAGATCCCATGTATTGTAAAAACTATTCTCCGATTTCTTTGATTAATGTAGATTATAAACTTGTTGCCAAAGTTCTTGCACTAAGTTTAGATCCTCTTATGCCACACTTGGTCGGTAAAGAGCAATGTGGTTTTGTTAAAGGCAGGTTGACTTCGGATAATTCTCCCTCTTTCTTAATGTTCTAAATTGAGTTCCCTCCTTTCCACTTCTTTAGCGGCTATTTCTGTCGATGCCGAAAAGGCATTTGATAGAGTGGATTGGTCTTTTTTATTTGCAGCTCTCAAATGGCATGGCTCTGGCCCAAAAATGATCTTGTTTATTTCCCTATTGTACTCAGCCCCTAGAGCGTCGGTGTTAATTAATGGTTCTACTTCCTCTTACTTTCCTCTTCGACTCGGGGTTCCCCAAGGCTGTCCTCTTTCCCCTTTACTTTTCGTTCTTGCTCTCGAACCTTTCCTTTCTTCCATTCGCAATAATACCTCTATCTCTGGTTTTTCTTATGGCGACCATCAGTTAAAACTTTCCTCCTACGCAGATGATATTCTGCTTTTTATTTCTGACCCGGATACTTCTATTCCTCCACTACTGCATGAATTTACTTCTTTTTCCCTTGTCTCTGGATATAAAATGAACTCGGATAAAACGGAGATACTCCCTCTTACTAACACTGCTCTCCACATTCGTTTTCCTCTACGGGCTTTGCATGGAGTGGATCCAAAATCGAATACTTGGGTATGTGGTTTTCTAATTCCATTGCTTCTACAGTCAAATTGAATATGTCTACGACTCTTTCTCAGATTGACAAATTACTTTCCTCTTGGAATCCTCTTTTTCTTTTCTGGTGGGGCAGTCTAGATTCAATCAAAATGATGGTTGCCCCAATTTTAATTTATGCTCTTTCTATGCTCCCTGTTCATATCCCTTTTTGTTATTTTAAGAAGATTAATTCCTGTTTATCCAAATTCCTCTGGAGGGGGAAAAGAGCCAGAATATCCTTATCTGCATTACGTAAAGCAAAATCTAATGGAGGTGTTAACTTTCCTAATATTCCGTCTTTATCACAAATGATTTACCCTTCGCCAAGCCTCAAAATGGCTTATTTCCGAAATTCTCCCCTTTCACTCCCCTTTGGCTGTCTATAGAACATGTCCTATTATTGCCCTTCTCTTTTAAAGAAGTCCTTACCTTTTCTGCAAAATCTTCTTACACTTCTTCTCCCTTGTTCAGGCACACATATTCTTTGTTAAAGCCCATTGTTTTTCCAAAACCTATGTCCAGAGAAACCTTTTTGGAGCCATCTATTTGGTTTAATTCTCTTCTCACTGTTAATAATAGGTCTTTTTTTTGGATGACATGGCACCGGAAAGGTATACGTTTAGTTAAACATGTTTTTGTTGGTATATCCCCTTTTTCCTTTCCCCAACTTCAATCTCCATTTCAATGTCGTCGCTCATTCTTACCAAAATTTTCCATTTTAATGTCGATAATACTAGACGCTTTTTATTCTCTGCTGTCCCTCTCTCCTCCTGTCCCCCCATCTTCTCTTCTGCATATCCTTCTTTTGCTCCCCAAGGCTTCTATTATTTATGAGCATTTTTCAGCCCCTATTCTGGACCGTGCTAAGACTAAATTGGAACTCTCATGGGAATCCGATCTGGGATGTGAATGGAGTGTTCCCGTTTGGGATCAACTTTGGTCTTGTTCTCCTAAAATTTCGCGCTCTGCCTCTCTTACTCAATCAATGTTTTTCCTTTATCACAGACTATATCTTACCCCTCTCTCCTTAGCTCGATTCTCTTTATCCAATGATACTTATTGCTGGTCCTGTGGTTCCTCTGATGCTGATCTCACACACCTTCTTTTTCTTTGTCCTTTAGTCTCTGTCTTCTGGGAGAAGGTTTGGTCCTATATCTCTCGTATACTCGACACCTCTATTCCTTATTCTATCCCTCTCCTCTTTACTGGTAGCTTGTCGGACTCTTAAGATCTTCCCCCTCACACAAAAGGTCTTTTTGACCTTATGCTTGCTTTAGCTTTCCAACATATTACACTTAACTGGAAAACATTTAAATACATCTCTATCCAACATTGGTGGAACACTATATGCCACTTTCATCGTCTTGATTTTGCTTTTGCCTCTTCTTGCACACCCACTTTGAATAGGGGTCTTTTCTGGTTACCTTTGACTATTTATTTAGACAGTTTGGGGTCAACATTTAATTCTCGATTAAATGCTGCAAATTTTAAACCTCCTTGAATGTTCTTCTCTGTTCTTTTGATTTCTATAATTTTACTGATTAATAGTTATATTATGTTATTTGAGATTGCCCTTTTCACTCCTTGCAGTTACATTTATTATTTGCCTTAAGTTATATGCCTCATTGGTTTGTATTTCCTCTTTTTCTCTTTTCCGTCCCCCCTTATTATCCTTCCCAAAAATCTATATATATTTAAATAGCTTTCTCTTCTATTATTATATTCCAGTCTGATATTGTAATAATACTGGTTGTATATTGTCTCTTTATTTTTACTGGTTTATTGGTGCATATGTACTTCTTTCAATAAAGTTTTTTTAAAACTTGGAATCAGCAGGGAGATCCCATACATCTTCACAGCAGTAACAGCGACTGAGCACGGAAGGGGCCAAATGCAGCACAATGCCCTTCCTCACACTGCCTTAAGACGGAGTCTATGACCCAAGACAGGCCAGAGGAGAGTCGCACACTATGAGTGGCCAGCCACCACCACAGCTCAAAACTGCCTGTGTTAGCCATTTCCAGGAGAGGGAACACCCGGAGTAGGAGCTTCAAGAAGCTGCCAGACGAAGGAGACCCCAAAGTGAGTGGCTGCTTCCCACGCAGCAGAGAAGAGTGACAGAAGTCTAGCCACATGGTCCAAAGACCAGTGAAGTTAGAAGGCCCCATTGGCCTTGTTGGAACATGGTGCATGTCACTGCACCCGGAGAAGAAACAGAAGAAGAGTGGCAATCGTGTCACTTATAGGAGCTGGACAAATACAGGTGCATTAAGGACAATGAGACGAGAAGCACGAGGACTCATGGCACTGCAAGCTAAGAGCACCTCCAAAGACACCAGACAGGCACCAAGGTGGACAGATGGCCCCGGCGACAGCACCAAGGGAGAACCACACGTAAGCCACAGAAAGCGCAAACCGTGTTGCGAACGGCATCCCTGCACCTGACTGCACATGCTAGAGGTATAAGAACATATTCAGAAGAGGCAATCATGTAGCTACGATGTCCCTTCAGAAACCTCATCTCCCAGATAATCATCGCCACCTGTCCTCTAGGCCTGATGGCAGCTACGTCATCAGTGCCATGTGCATGACACCGCACTCAACAAGAAACGTGGAAGTGCGACCGGAGAGTCTACACCAAGAATCGGACAACCAGCTGAGGTTAGACGGGGAAGTCGTCAGCGGCAGGGCCGGATGATGAAGAAACCCAAGCTACAACAGGAATGAGTCCTGACACAGCGACAGCAAGGGAAGATGGGGATAACCCGAGAAGGAACTGGAAACCGCACAGCGGGAGTCCGAGAGTAAGCCACACAGCCTGCCAAACCGAATCTCAAGCCTTACATTTCTCAGCTTGTTCATCACTCCTCCGTCATCGAAGTCCCATCAGCCCAAGAAGTCCAAGTACATGAATGCAAGTGCCTCCCCAGAGAACATGGAGGTTCCTGGCCATCCCTGCCTCAGGTGATCGACTTCAGACTAAACACCTACATCCATCAAGGCAAGTCATCACCCGCCATTGTCCAGATTCACCACCCGGCTGGCAATGCTCAGAGTCTACCTGCTAACCTTGTCTGCACCTGAACTGCAGCAGCGAGAGCTTGTCTTGTCCAAGACCCATAGACCCTTAAGGTTTGTGCGAGAGACTGGCTACTGGCTCTTTGGTGGTTTGCAGCTGGCCCCAGCCAGCACAAATGCAGCCCTATTGTAGCCTACCAGCAGTCCCGTGGCAAGCCTGAAGAAGGGCCTGCCCAGGCGGGAGAGCTGGATGAGATATTGCCCCACCGACAGGTCATTGTACACAGCAAGACTGCCTCACATGACAAATCAGGTGATCCGGAAACAGTCCCGTGAACTTTCACTGTGGACGTCCTCCATGATCTTGTTGCAACCAGTCAATGAACTGTTGTTATCCACCACATAACATCCTCCATGTCAGCGAAAGGAAGCTACCTGGGACTAAAGGACATTCTTACACCGACACATTCTCAGTGCGCAGCTGACACATTCATACAAGCTTTCGTATCCTGAACCACTCAGGTTAAATGATGAATAACTACAGGAACTGTCCTACCACAGTCGGAGCCCCCAGTCCTCGTCTACTGTCTTCTGAATGTCTAAGCCGAGAAGCGATGGACCCTGTGGTGCACATTTTTTTGTTGTTCATCCCTAAAGGTGGGACTAGGGAGCTTTTGTTTTTCTTAAAATTTGGTAGGAATGTTGTGTCCTGCGAGGCACGTTATAGTGTCTCGACAGTAACAGAGTTAGAAGCCACACCCCTATGAGAGTGGACACACTTGCACCCCCATATGCATCCCTCATAGGCGTCACGAGTGACGTGAGCCTGTCAATAAAAGGACCAAGTGCACGTGCTGGTGCCCAGTTGAATAACGATAGCCACAGTGTCTGTGTCAGTCCTTCATTATCATGTGGGCCTAGAGCTCACAACATAAGTGATGCTCATTAAAAGTAATCTGGTCTGAAGAGAACACATTTGAGTCAGAAAGTGCATTTCCTAATCGCAACAAAGTTCACACAATGAGCTTCTGAAATATTTTACACGTCCCCATTACAATATTTACTGTTGACACCCTGTGCATCTAGAAAACAAAACATTTGAGAGGAGCAGGCTACATGAAAATATACAACATTTTTACTTAGCAACAACATTTCTCTAAGAGTATGAGGACCTAAAAAAGCAAAACAAAAACATGTATTGCTGACCATGTGTGATGTCCTTTTGGTTTTACAAGTATAGGCTCAAAAGTCCTGGCGTGCCTACGTAATGGTGCTGACCACAACACCAAGATCTGGGCGTGACTGCCCTCATGACACGGGGAACATCAGCATGTCCACAATATTTAGCCATGATACCTCACCCTGTGATGAGTGCTGCGCCATTGAGCTGCACATCAGCTAGTGCCCTCATAAAGCACATCAACCTGTGCACAGCATAACCTGCGCTCCTGATGCAGAGCACCCAGTTCTCCTGTGAGGCGCATCACAAGCGTGTTGCTGTTCCGTATATGACCTGGTGCTCAGATGCGGTTCATTACCAAATGTTCTCCTGAGATGCATCGCTATTGCTTCACTGCTATACACCATGTTCAGGCCATTTGATGTCCATCACCATGTTTTTGTTAACCACAGTGCTCGAGTTGGGGTACCACGTGGGTGGATGGTGTCCCCCCACTTATTTTAACGGGAGCTCGATAACTGGAGAAAATGGAGCCACACATTCACTCTTTGACCTTTCTAGGGCGATATTGGAGCTCATTCAGAACGCTGCTCACGCGCTGGCTTCTTTTATGCAATTGCATCTAAGGGGTGAGCGAGGGGAGGCAATGAGTCTGATGGTGCAAGCCACCTTTCATGACGTCAGCGGTGTCCTGATAACGCACTCCGCCCTTTGCCCCACGCTGTACAATGACTGCTGGGCCATATGCATGGACTAGAAGAACACAAAAAGGCCCCTTGATGTCAATATTGAAAAGGACAGTCCTTTAAAAGGAACACTCCAGCACTCTTTTTAGGTAATGAGACCTAGGGACCTTTTTTGTGTTTTTCTAGTTGCGATAGAGAGTCGTCCCCAGCTGGTCTAAAAACCTCCTCAGGCCTTTTTGTGTGTTTGATTCGATATGCATTGACACTGATTTTAACTCCATGCATGGTTGTTTGTAGGACGTTGTAAAATCTGGCGTCTGTAGGTGTGTTGCTCTGTGTGCATATGTACTTGTCATTTGTGTGCATATGCACCTGTATGTCGCGTCCCTCTGTGTATGTGTATTATAATAAAACCAAACATTATGGCTTTGTGGCTTTTTTTGAGGGTGAACGGTGGTCATTTTCAAAATGTTATCCTAAGTATCCATAATAAATGGACTCTATTCCAGCTGTGCTCCTCAAACAGTTCCTCAGGTCAGTGTATTTCAAAGATCAGAGATGAAATTTAGTAGCATGTGACTCAAAACAGGTCAGCAACCTTTGTTGCTGTGCCTCGGTGAGTCAAAAGGGGAGGGAAAAACAACACTATATCTAAAAGATATGATGTTTTTCTAATCCCTTTCCAGAGCCCTTGCATACTTTAAACTGCCATATGATAAAGCACATAAGCTTAAACCATAATGCAAGGGTATGTTCATTATGGAAGTGTAGGTTTTGCACTGGAAGTAGAGCCACCCAGTACAAAACCTATGCTTTATTAAGTTTCCAATTTGTACTTGTGCTATACAAAGCAGCACAGATGTAAAGTTTGAAAACAATGGAGAAATTTAGACATTTTTCCTGAATTACGCCTTCCCCAAGGAGGCATGAGGTTTTGAAGCAAATCTTTGTTTATAATTATTAGTAGGTAGGGATTTGCATCAAAACACCCTCCAGGTGGCTAGTTGCCCGTCACCCGCTGACACTGACAATATGCTTTGGGGCCTTAAAAGTTTGCAGTTTAGTCAACATCACATGCTTGTACAATTTTACAAAATTCATGGTCATATCACTGTTCACTTAATGTCCATGCTCCACATTTACATTTCCTGGTCTTTGCACTCGTTTGCTTGCAGTACAGACCCAGCCTCCTCGATTTCCTAGGAGGGGAGGGACCCCCTGTTTGGGTTTCCGATTTTACGGGTCTAGGCTTCAACTTGCTACCAACTTGGAGGGTGTTCCTCTGGACCTGCCCGGGCCGAAAGTGCTGTCCCACTCACCCTGGACCCTTTTGCGGGCCCTCCCTCCTCCAGGGGTCCCTGCCGTGCGGTATCCCAAGGACCTTACTTGAGCATCTACTCTATCTTTCCTGAGGCTGAGTTCTTGTATTTCGCTCCCTAAGTACCCCTGCCGTGAGGCATCCCAAGGGTCATACGGCACATCACATCTTCTCTTTTTATGGCAGGATGCCACCCTTTGCTCCCTCAGTGCCCCTGCCGTGAGGCATCCCAAGGACATTGTGTGAGCCCTCCACCTACCTTTTAGTAATTTTACTTCCTTCTTGTTTTCCTTCTGCCATGCTACCTACGGTTTCCCAATCGGAGAGAGCACCCCTACCCTCTGGCCTCCCGTTTTGCCCTTAGTTGAAACCCAATCTGCTCGAGCACCCCTACAATGTTCAGTAGGAACTTGTCCATCCCTACCCTGGTAAGGTGTACCCCGTCCTCCAGGTGATAACCTTAAGTTTATGAAACCGTGTCTAACGAAACCCCATCCATTGACCCTACCAACCTTCACCATGGTGATATTGAGTTTCCGTCTGGATCTTTCCACCGCTCCCAAGTCCAAGCCCCCCGCCAGGCCTGCTGCACTATTATTTCTGAAAAGAATTCTACTGCTGGGTTTATCAGGCAGGCCAAGGCAGTGAGGCTTTTCTGCATATTGTCCACGAGGACCCACCTACCCAATGCTGCCAAGCCATTTCCTCCCAGGTGAACCACCCAGCATCCGGTCTGCCACCTTGCCTCATTGCTTCCCGTGCCGTGGGTAGCAGTTGATCCCATTTTATTCCTGAGCACCCCAACCGGGCTACGTCAGTGTCCCGCAGCCATATCCTACCGAACTTGCATCAGGACACCGCCCATGTCTGGGTCCGCATCACGTAGGAGTGGCCACGATCCACACCTTCTTCCGTGGATAGCTCGGACCTAGACATAGGGGGAAGGAGAAACCAGACTCAGTACATTGTTGGGCGTACGTAACACTTTAAAGCGCTGGATGCCCAGTGCTCTATCCGCTTGACTTGTTCGCTATCCAACCCCAACCCTGCGTCTGTAATGGCTGTCCCTATTCTGAAAGAGTGGGAACCAAACTCTTTTGCAGGGAGCCCCACTGCCTCCAGGGTATTCCTCAACACTGCTATGAACTGAAAGCGGCTGAGGAACGACCCATCCCTGTGTCTGAAGAGAGGCACGTTGCTGCCTTTCCAAGTCCCAAGTATTCCTGCAGTAAGCAGCAGGCTGTGTCCCTAATGCATTTCATTCTGGTCCATTTGCCCCAGCCTGCCTGGTCTGTTTTGGACCGTCGCAACAGTATGTCTATTCTCTTTGCGAGGGGGTGGGGGTGGTCGTGCTTTTCTTGGGTCCACTGGCCTTCTTTATCCACCCCCTCACCCTACCTGGCTCACCCCCTTAATTCGGGGGGCCATGCTCGCCCAGGGGGACCAATACTGGTTGCCCCTTTTCTAGCAGGCAGGTTACAAACCATGGTTCGCCCCCTGATTGGGGGGCCCGAGCTCGCCCTGGGGAACCAATCCTGGTCGCCCCTTTAGTACCGACCCAGGTTCCAACCCCTGGGTGATTGCAACCTCCTGAAAGGTTGGAAATCTTGATTTGCATTGAAAAGTAAATACCACCACAAACTTTTGTGTGGATTTCAATTACAAAAGTAGCGCAAATCCGAAACCAAGTGTTAGTAAATATGGCCCCTAAAGTGTTGGTCTGGCCATTTAACCCTCCAATTGGCATGACATGTTAAATTTAGTGCAAATGCTATTCAGAAAATTCAAGTGTGCTTTCATCAGAGTTTTACAGTGATTATTAAAAAGTAGGTGTACTTCCCACTTGACTTGATCACACACAGCTCTCCTTTCATTGTTGAATGGATAGGAGGATTAGAATGAAGAAGGGTTTCCTAGTGGCTCAGTATACTGGGTCAACTTGCCCCTCCTTCCCACCAGTGTCGGCTGCCATATACAAACAGAGGGGGGGCGGGGAGGTGGTGTAGGGTGAAGAGGAAGTTTGAGGGGCATGGGGGCAGTGTTTAAAATAATATGAAAAAATACAAAATTGAGTTTACCTGCTGCCGGCCACCTCCCGCTTGCGCCTCGGTGCTGGGATTTCTTTGTCCCAGCAGACACACTGTGACGTACACTATGACGTGACAACCTGCACAATACCCGCGGATTGGCCTGAGCAGGCTAAAAAGACGCCCTGCTGAGACCAGGGAGTCTATGGGGTTTCTCCAGCCCGGTGCGATAAAGAAAACAAATGGTCGTAGACAGAAATTGCTTACAGTTAAATTGTAGATGGTTTGGTGATCAATAAACATATATATACCCAGGTCCTTTGACAGCCTACTGGGTCATCCCATTTATTATAACGGTTCTCAATACAGGCGGGCTGGAGAAACCTAAGTGCGCATGTGAGTTTTGGACGGCCAAACACACATGAGCATTTAGGGAGTGCACCTAGCACACCTCCTCCCCTCCCATGCCTTGGCCCGCCCCTCCATTTACACGCTTGCAGGGCCAGCAGCTTAAAATAAAACAATATTGAAATATAGTTACATTTTTTTGCTGCTGGCTCTGAGCCAGTGGGGCGACGCTCCTCCGCCTTTAGGGAGGGGCCACCCTGCTTCTTATAATGGAGCATCCTCATCAAAGATTAAGCTTGGGCATATCTGTTAACACCTGATAATAAACGCAAAGCATGGACTTTAAGAAGCGCAGGGGCACCATTTAAGGCACACTTTCTCACACACTGTAATGCATATACGAGTGCATACATGCACACATTTGTACTTTTGTAGGTCTGGCCACAGCTGCCATAGGTGATTGACAGACAAAAGAGCTTTAACAAGCCCTCCAGAAAAGGAGGATTTAACTCCACCCACATTTTGATTAGCTTTAGGACAGTAATTTAGTGGGGAGATACTCTGTGCTTCCACTGACAAAGAGTACTTATGTCCTGCCCATTTTGTCTTGTGGCAAAGTTTATGCTCAATGCAGCAGGACTGAGCAGGTTATGATGAGTCAATGATCTACCCTAAAGGCCTAATCTGTTTATTTTGAAATGGTACAACAGAGGATCTACTTATTTATTGTTAAAAGCACATCGAATGTTGGATTGTTGGAAACTTAGTTGGAGATATATCATCATGAGGTGGACTGTAGCAGAACAGAAGAACATGAATGATCTTTTTTTTTTTTTAAGACCTTTACTGTACAGTTTGTAAATGACACAGCATATAGCCTACAACCTCCTTGGGCCGGCTGCGTTGAGTATGGTGTCTATATAACGGTATCGGGATAATACAGCCATTTAGCCGACAACCCTGGGGTCCGGCGGCAGGATAGAGTAAAACTTATACACTTCATGCATTGCATATCACAGAAAATATACAGGTCTATGGCTTTTAAGTTTTTATGTGTTGATATTACTTAGGTATCGCATAAATGTTATCAGCAGTCCTTAATCGTAGACATCCAGGGGTAATAGCCATGGCAACAATAAACAGCAAAAATGGGAATATGAAAATCATACATCAGTCGTATTCAACACATTGTTATAGCGAATAATTATTTTAATGGTGAGTTGCACCAAGACAAAGGAGTAGGTGCGTGTATTAATGTTACTAGGAAGAGACCGTTATAGCCGCAGCTGGTGTGCCTGGTGTCTCGACATGTGCATCACCCTCCCATGTTGATGATGTTACTAGGGAGGTCAGGATTAGTAGTTGCAACTTAGGACTGCCTGCGTGCCCCAGGATAACGCTTTCCTCGGTCATACCCCACAGTCAACGTGTACCGTGCCGTGCAAAGAACATGAATGATCTTGCAAGGTTATGTGGATTACGGTGTATGGCTTTGGAAATGTGTATTTGCTATATGTTGTTTATACTAATATATACTAATGTTTAAAATCAAAAACTGAATCACACAGATTACCACAGTAGGCAACAGTTTTGGTGTTGGATGCTCCTTCTTACAAAGCTGTATTAGGCTGCTTTTGAGAGCGGCTGTATATTGTTAAATATTGTTGTGCCAACTATCATTTAATATTTAAAATTTTGTGACAGTGTACCTGGTGGTTACCCTTTGGAAAAAAGTACGTGCAATACAGTAAACCTCGGCCGGTTACTATGTGATAAAGGCTATTGACCACATTGTTCAGTGGCAATAATTATGTCAGATGGTTTCAATGACAGAATATCAACATCAAAAAAAAAATTATGTAAAAAATATAGTTCTACAGAATATCGATTTGTATATACACATGAAATAAAATAATAAATATTACATAGATTATGGGTCCGATTCCGATTCGGGAAAATGCCCTTCGAATAGCCATACTGAGCTTTTTTCCCGTACGATTCGTATGGCGAACCTTACCAATAGGTACGACCTAATAAGATGTGTACCCAAAGCTGTTCTCCGTACGAATCGTACCGAAGACCGTACAACTCACTGATCCGTACGAATCGCATTCGGAACGCGCAGTACGTGACGTCCGTACTGATCGAAGCTGTATTTTCCAACCCAGCAACTCCGTATGACTCTTTTTCTACTGGAGCCTAAAACATCCGTAAAAGCATATTTCGCCTCGAAATGCATACGAAACAGACCCCCCTGGGTACGGTGCGTACATCCCATGATAGCAGGGGTACGGTGCGTCGGGGTATGGTGCGTACACCCCTGGATTTCAGGGGTACGGTGTGTATGTCCCTGTGAGTACACCCCATGAATGTTGGCGAACGGCGCGTAGGGGTACGGTTCGTACCCCCCAAGGCCGTAGGTGTACGGTCGGTACACCCCGTGCATACACCCCTTGCATTTAGGGGTACGGTGCGTATGTGAATGTGTGGCTCTCCGTACGAATTGCCTATACGCGAAGTGTTCCGTGCGAATCGCATATTCATTTCCTGGTCCGGATCGTACTTGGCGGGTCGTACGGCATGTTTACGAATCAGACGGTTCACTGTGAGAGTCTAATTCGTACGGATTTTGCCTTGTATTTCGTACTGTTCACACAGATTCGGACGTATTTCTATCCTACGGATCGTACTACGCGATTCGGACAGATTTGTACGAATCGTACAGAAACGGCTTTGAATGCGATTCGTCGTACGGATTCGTTTCCCGAATCGGAATCCACTCCTAAATATATTAAATATTAAAATTAATTAAAAAAAATTAGATTTACTATCGATTTTAACAAATATACCAAATACACATAATTTATATATATATATTTACTTTAAAACAATAAACTATTAATTTAAATACATTTTATAATAAAAAATTATATAAAATTTACAAATAAACAAATATATATATAGTCTGGAAATCCTAGTGAGGTTTGCGTGGAGTGACCGCGAGAATGCCCTGGCCTTGATTAAAGATTTGGAGAATGAATTACTGAAAGAAGAAGATCAAAGTAAAATAGAGGAGAAACGGGAAATAAATAAAAAACGTCTAAAATCATATGAACAAAAAATAACACAACGTAAGGAAGAAAAGTTTGCAAGAGACGAGCGGGATTATAGTATGGGCAGAGTATTGACATTTGTCAAGAAGTATGACAATCCCAGAAAAGAACTTAAAAAGAAGATCGCAGGCCCAACACCACCGGTACCTGAAACGTCAGAAGTGACGGGCGATGAGCTGTCGAGTGAAGACGGACAAACAGATCCTTCACCTTTTCATGTGGAATTCAAGGTGATGCGAAAACAACAATTGCAGGGCGGCAGGGGCAAACCCCCGGAGAGACGGGGAGGAAGAGGAAGACAAGGCGGGGGGCGGCGGCAAGAAACATCGTAGGCTCGCCACCCGTGACACGCAGCAAGAACTTCTACAAGAAGAAGAACTAAATGTGGAAGATAATTTAACTATAATAAATTTGACATCCAAAGTCCTGACCAGAGAGGAAGAATCGATTTTAAAACTTGGTCTGTCCTTTTGCCCTCAAAAGAACTTGGAATATGCCCAGACAAGAATAGACCTGTTCAAATTTACTCGTAAGCTAAAAATTGCACACATTTTTCAAAATGAAACCGGTACCCAATAAGGAAGGAATATTGGGAGAGACGATGAGATGCAAAGATCTAGTAGGTGCGAGAACACTGGAGGAATTAAGAGTGGAGGTGAATGAGGGAGTGATTTTGGACATAGGAAACACACAAATATTGGACAACATGGAAGTGCAACAAAAAGGAGGAGCTAGTAGCTTTAAACCAACGCCGAGCTTCATGCCGATTATGGGCACAGATGCTATTGATACTTTTGCGGAGGCAGTGGTTAAGGATCTGACACGTTTGAGAAATGATAATAAATATAAAAACAAAGAAAAGAATTTGTCAAAAAAACAACAAGAAGCCCTAAGAACATTGTGCGAAGATTCCTCCCTGGTTTGCAAACCCTCAGATAAGAGGAGGAACATTGTGTTGTTGACGAAAATACAATATGAAACGGAAGCCCTATGACAACTTGGAGATATCACAACATATATGAAAATTAATGACAGAATATACAACCAAAGCATCACAGATTATCATGACATGATATCGAAATGGTATAAACTGGATATGCTGAATTCTGATGAGTATTTATTTTTGAGATGCCTAAGCCCTGTCACACCCACATTTTATTACCTACCTAAGGTTCATAAAGACAAACTGAACCCACCGGGAAGACCTATTGTGGCCTCGCAAGGGAGTCTTACAGAACATCTATCAATGTATATTGACTCCTTTCTTTTCCCTCATGTTGTGACATTGAAATCCTATCTGAAAGACACAAAACATTTTCTCAATTGTTTGGAGAAAATAACATGGAACGAAAGCTATTGTATGATGGTATTAGAGATAACTAGCCTATATACATGCATTGCGCACGAGGATGGCATAAGAGCTATAGAGAGTTTCTTGGATCTGAGATCTATGCTATATTACGAACATAATAAAATGCTGTGCAAATTCTTGAGGTTTTGCCTAAACAATAACATATTTTTGTTTGGAAAACAACTATACAGACAATTCTCAGGCGTGGCGATGGGCACCTGCTCCGCCCCCAGTTTCGCGAATCTTTTCGTGGGATGGTGGGAGGAGTAGGTGGCCTGGTCGCATAGTAACCAAGAATGGAATTGTAGAATCAAGGGATGGTATCGTTATATAGACGATTTGTTCATTATAATGGATAGTCCTGTTGAAATGGCAGCAAAGTACATCGATGTTTTGAATAACAATGAGGTTAACCTAAAATTTTCGGGAGAAATAAGTACTAAAGAGGTTAACTATTTAGATCTTACAGTATATGTAGAAGAGGGGAAGATTCAGACCAAACTCTTCAGAAAATCTACCGCAGGGAACTCTACTCTGTATGCAACCAGTAGCCACCCCACAAAGTTGGTAAATAGTATCCCGTATGGGGAACTGTTAAGACAGAAAAGAAACAACTCATGTGAGCAAGAATTTCAGAAGGCTAAGAAACAAAGTTTGTTGAGGTTTAAGGCTAGAGGGTACAAGGATGGTATACTAACTCAGACACTCAATAAGGTGAATAAAATACAGAGGGATGAATTGTTGAAAACTAAGGATAAAGGTTCAGAAGGTGGGAGTTTCAGGTTTATTTCCCCTTTTTCTAACAACACGGGGGATCTTAGAAGGATTCTAAAAAAGAATTGGAATATTCTGTTAAAGGATAACATCTTGAAAGCTGATCTACCATCTAACCCCTTATCACCTTTAATAGGGCCAAAGCTCTAAAAGACCATTTAGTACACAGTCACCATGAGAGACAAGAAGTTAAACCCTCATTGGAACCATTAAATGGCTTTTTCCCATGCGGACGCTGACAAGCGTGCAAATTCAGTAAACGGACCTTGACTTACACGGTCCCAGGTCTAGTTACACCTAAAAAGATAAAGAAATTTTTAACGTGTACCACGCCATATGCCATATATTGCTTGATATGCCCATGCGGTATGAGATATATCGGAAGTACAATGCATCAGGTCAAAATCCGCATATTGGAGCATATGCGTGCAATTAAGAACTTGGACGAGTCTTACCCGGTGGCAAGACATTTTAACAAGGCCCATGGACGCAACAGGGATCTGTTGTCCTACATATGTCTTGACAGTGTCCCCATGAGTGTGAGGGGGGGCGTCCGGTTGCAGAGACTCAGGCGTCTTGAATCAAGGTACATTTTAGATTTACAAAGCAAGATGCCTAAGGGTCTGAATATGCACGAAGAATTGGCAGTTCACTTGGGATAATGTTTTCAGATATGGACTGTAAATCACTCAGTAATTCAGGAGCGTATCTTGGTAAATAATATACTATGAACTTAATATGATGAGAGTATTGTTATATGATGTGTAATTGGAACTTTATGATTTGTAAATATATGACAATGGATTGTGATTATAAGAAATATATGCATAATAGATGAACTAGTATCAGCAAACGCAAACGCAAATAGGAGAACTAAATATGAGGAGTATAGGGATGGATAATTCTAGCCCATACAGGGCTAGATTATAAGTAAACAAATGTATAAGATTGTTTGCAATACATGCCCATCAAGGGCTATATTGAACGAGGTTTGAAATATATTCAAACTGAATATTAGTGCAGTGTACAAATGACACTATGACTATACTGGGTTGCATTGCAAAAGATATCTTTGATATAATGCACGTTACAATATGGCGGCGCTCTAAAGGTAGTGCTAGTCCTATGTTGATGTCCGTGTCCAAGTACCCGGAAATGTTTAATTAAGTTTAACGGCCATGACGCCAACTGTTAAACAATTGACGAAGGCTATACGCCGAAACGCGTCTTGTTGAAGTGCTGTTGGTTTCCTAATAAACATATTTTGGAACCACCCGTACGAGTGCTGCTATCTATTTCAGGAGATTCCTGGAGGATGTTTGGAGCGTGATATATGTAACGGGTACACCCCCGTTAAGCAGGCACCCGCTCAAAGTTGCGGCAGGCTGGTGTTTTGGAGCTGTAATATATATATATATATATATATATATATATATATATATATATATATATATATATATATATATATATATATATATATATATATATATATAACTCACTTGGAAGAAGTCTTTCTTCTAATATCTGTTTACCATATGCCTTAAAAGACAAATGACCAACTGCCCTACATTTGCATATGAATAAGAGCCAGGAGGGTTGCAACGTGTTATGCAGCAATGTGCCTTGATTAAAATAAATGGAATTTTAGCTTACTTACTGGCTGGTGGACTCGTTATGCTTCTTGATAGAGGAGTGTTCTTCATTTGCAATATTTGGTGACACTCACCTAAGAGCCCCGACCCAAGAGGCTGGGCATTCCTCTGGCGTCAAAGTTCATTTGGGTTTATGGTTTTGGAGGAGGCCTGCATTATGCATTATGATCAATGTAGTCTGTGATTGTTATTTACTGAAGTGAAGTGAAATTGAAACATGTGAGAATATCTCAGAATGTATGTAAAATAAAAAATACATGCTTGAAATACTGCAGGCTGCATTTGCTTCTGAAATAAGGAATTTCAAACCATGACTGGTATTAATTGGAACACACTTGTAAGGAAGTCTTTTCGCAAATACCCTTTTACCATGTGCCTTAAAAGATGATTGACCAACTACCCTGCATTTGCATATGACTAAGACCCAGGAGGGTTGAAACGCGTTATGCAGCATTGTGCCTTGATTAAAATAAATGGAATTTTAGCTTACATACGGGCTGGTGGGCTCATTATGCTTCTTGATGGAGGAGTGTTGTTCTTTTGCAATATATATATATATATATATATATATATATATTCCAAACAACAGCAAAGTTCAGTAAAGTACACTCTCGGATACGAGACAGGACACCAGTTTAGTTAATCCAAGTTTTAATCCACAACGCGTTTCAACTGTAAACAGTCTTGATCACGTGAACAGAGCACATGAGAAGTGGTAGTTAATAAAGTTTTACACAAGTGCAGACAGTCAAAATAAAAATAGGACAAGTCCACATAGATGGCGGCCATGATGTAATGGTAAAAAAGCAAAATCAAATGTATATTAAATACATGACAATTCCTTAGAACAACTTGCACTGGTACACTTGAAAGTAAATAAGCACAGTGCTTGAGTGAAACAAACTAATATTTCTGAAACAAACTCATATTAATGAAGTAACGCATACTTCGCACATTCTGTTATTGGGTATCATAACATTGTGTGTAAGCCTGCTTTAGCATAGGTAATACTCATTCAAGTGAAACTGTGAGCCGACAGTCGGCACATACCGCTAGAGGCTAATGTAGTGACTGACAGAAATATAACATGTGACCCGTGTTTGATCTACACGCCAACTGGGGTTCCATCCTGAGAACCAGCAGCGAGTGCCTCCCATAATAGTAAAGCGCTGCTCATAGTACAGTGGTGCTGGATGTCATAGAGCCCAAAAGGATATTGTATCACAATAACGGTTAGACAACTGGCAAGAGATATATATCTGTAAAATTACTGCAGTGCCTACTGTTGTCTCAAATTGCAAATCGAGGGCAAGTGCCCAACCTCAGTACATAGTATGGCCACCTAAACAGCAAATGTCCTGAGTATCAGGCAAGCAACTCAACTATCATGCAGTGACGGGCAAGTGCCCTGTCTGACATAGCAGTAGTTGAGTAAGCCCTGTGTCTTGTTAAAGTCTCTTGAGACACACTGATGGTGCAGATGCCCCCAGTAATATGGGATAAGTAAATAACTGTCTGTGACGTGTGCAATAGACACTAGAGTGCTACATTAACATCTATTCAGTGAAGATTCCAAAGTGAGGGGTGAGGTAACGGGAACGCAAACAGAGATAAGGGTAGGATGCCCGTGAGGGTCTTTACCAGTGAGTGGCCCACTACCTTTTCACCTGAAAAGGAAACAGAAGAAAAGAACATGTTAAAATTGTGTGACTACAGTGTTAAACAGACATTATCATAGATAATATATGCAAAAACAATCTTCCAATGCACACCCGTTCATCAGAGGAAGCGGATAAGTAAATAAAATTCCTCTTGTACTGAATCAATAGAAGGGACAAAGAATGCACTGTAATAACATGTCAGATCCACATCAAGTAGGCACTCAACTGTTACCCTTGAGATGTATTGCTAATTCTCCATCCATATTTAACCCTCCAGGGTGTTTGGTTTGGAAATCAATAACGTATTTTTATTCCTGTTATCTCAGTGTAAGAACCCTGTCCCCTCCTCTGGGATTTGTAGGGATCTGTTCAAGGTTCAAATACATTAACTCAGAAGTGTTCGAGAAATGTTTGTCATAAATGTGAAGTGCCACAGGATTTTTGGGGTCATAGTTGGAGATGGCCCTCAGGTGTTCGAGGACCCTTTTCTTTGCAGTGCAAGTAGTACTTCCAATGTACCAAAGTTTACAACTGCACTCAATGGCATAAATGATGAAGCTGGTGCTACAGGTATTGTTATTGCCGGTACTTTACCCCTATAAAATTAAACCCCCAATACAAAGAAATAAACAATTACTCTCATTAAAAAACAATTAATTAATTAATATTAATGATCAACTAATTATTAGTTAATTAAACATAAATTACTTCCCACCCTTTACCCCTATAAACCTCACAACACACACCAAGAATTATTTACACAATTTCCAAATTTAATTTTCAATTAATTAATTTTAACAACTAATTATAAATTAAACATACATTACTTACCACCCTTTACCTCTATAAACCCATAACCTGCACCTAAAATTAATTAAACAATGTTCATATTTAATTTTCAATCTATATTTATTATCAATTAACAACTAATTATTAATTAATCAAAAATAAATTACTTCTCAATATAAATTAACAACCAAATCAATAATGAATTAATAATAAATTACTTCCCACAGTTAACACTATAACATCTTAATTATTAATCAAATATTCATTAATTTATTATAATTAAATTACATCCTACCCTATTCCCCTATAAACCCACAACCCACTACAGAACTAAAAAACGCAAAATGTTATTAAAATAAAATGGATAACTACTAGAAATGTAACACATATATTAAAAAACATGAATAATTATTATACAAAATAAATACATCACATTTATTCAAAATATATACTAAACTAGATAACACTAATTTAAAAAATCAATATTTTAAACAACTATATTTTTACAAACGATAGTAATGACTTCTATATTTTTAAAAACAATATTTCTTACCTTAAAATCGATATTCTTGACCACAATAATATTGCTGTCGATATTTCTGACTCACGATAATTAGGACTCAATGTTTCTGTAGTTCGGCATTTCCAACTCAATATTTTGTCTGCACACCTGTCAAATGCTATAGCTCTGATCTGTTTATAGTGAAACATTACAAACAAAGGCTGTAGGGCTGACCTATGTATTGTGAAGAACTTTTGTTACAGATGATACAACTTTTAAGGTGAGTTGGTGTCACACTGTAGATGGATGTTGTTATATGGAATTTTACAGATTACTATAGTAAACAAACATTTTGTTATTCTTTACTCTCTACGAAAAACCTAGGGGTAGAGGTTTTGCACTGTCCTAATCTTGTTAGGCCTTCCAAGGAATGATTGGGTGTTGTTTTGCCAACTGCAATTTTGTATATACTTATGTTTTGATGATTGTAACCCTGATGGTTGCCTTGTGCGAAAGCTTATTCGTAATACAATGGTGAGAAGTCAATGATTAAAGCTGTAGGCCTGATTTGTTCATTGGGAAAAGTTATGTCAGATGTCACAGGTATGATTTCTCTATTACGAAAAGATAGAACAAAGGCAGTTGCCTGACATTTATTGTAATAAACATATGTTAAAACCAGTAGTCATTCAGGGATGGATTGTTATTAAACTATGTTAAAGCCTGTAGACAGGTATTTTGTTTCACAGAATTTCACAGATTCCTGTAGCAAGCAAGGATTCTTGGTGATGGTAACATCCTGACGAACAGATAATGCTTGTTGATCCCCACTTAGCAGAGGTTCTATATTGTTATGTTAACTCTAATTTATTTCATGTTTGCAGTTTCATGACAGTATGCCTGTTGGTTGCCTTGTGGGAAAGTTTAAGCGTAATATAGCAGACCTTCCCTGAATGCAAGATGCAGTAAACCTGTGGTAATTTCATACCCAATTTATTACTGTTTCGCATCAGAGAGTATACTACTTGTATATCTTTTTTCGACTCTTGGTGGAATTGCCTAAATTAAAACGGTGGTATGCATGCTGGAGGAGTGCAGCAGTTTCCAGCTATACTGCAGTTCCTACAACCTCTCATGAGACCACCCATAATAACATAAAATACGACTTTCAATAAAACATTCGAAGGGCATTATCTGATGGTAATCAAATTACACAGAAGGGCGTACCCACTATCTTTTTATTGTAGTTTAGAACTGTTGACAATCCAGGCAGATAGGGTTCAGCATAGGGAGCAATTGAGTTCCTGAATGTGAACCAGTGAGTGGGCAGTAGATCATTGAGGTAGAAGAGCGCCAGGCCATGGCAGGGAAAAGCAGCGTTCCAGTAGGGTTCTGCAGAAAAGGCCCTAGTGCCACAACTGTGGGCTCATTATCATTGTTTGCACGTCAGTGGGCTGGTCTGGCCGTGAATGCGCCATCTCCAGGCTGAGCAAGTTTGCCTCTGTGATGTGGACTGGCCCAAGCAGGTAAGCCTGTGTTTGAAAATCAATCAGTAGATAGATTAAATGATTAAATTAGTGAGAGTGATTGGGGACAAACCCAGCCCAAGGCCAGCCTATGGCTCTGGCCCATCAGCCATTGCCTATAAATCTAATTCAAAATTATTCAACTTGACTTGCTGCATAATTGTAATGAGACTATAGAATCGAACACAAATCCATTGCAAGCCCTTCACTGTGTTTGTGTTCCCCAAACCTTTCAATCCATACATGCTTTACTTTGTCAATCAGTCCCACCTCCAGTGATGTTTACTGTACTGGTCTTGGCACCGGTGTCCTGACACAGTTCTTGGGCACATCAAAGCTACATATGTCTTGACCACACTTTCCCTCTTCAAATGATAGCGCTGGCGGGGGCCGTGGCTAGTGCCTGTGGAAAATGGCGGCGATCCCTTGACTCTCCCGGGTCGGCGGCTGGTGAGACGCTGCAAACAACCTACTAATGGCACTATAGGTTCTTCATCTGGCTAACACAGACTCTGCTTGCGTTGGTGCGTGCCCTTAAGTGAGTGTTTTCTTGCTCGGCGGGGCGCAATGCTCTCCTTTTACCTTACTTGTCATTAAGCAGCTCCGCTGATGCTACGCTTGCCGTTTTAGGAACCAGCAAAATTCTCCTCACCAAACAGTTGACATGAACGACGCCACATCTGTTAAAATTATGGTCATAACATGCTTCTGAGGTGAGAAGGTGTTTATTTCAGACCTATTTATCCCTCCTCTTCTCTACATTAAGTTTCTGTTTCTGCTCCTTCATTACTTAAGGTCTTGAATGACGTATGCAGCCTCCTCTCAGTATTATCTTCGGGGCATGTCTCTCACAGGCAAATTAACAGGCCATGTATCAAGCACTAAGATCATTTTAAGGACCTGCCTGTGCATCTATAATTTTTTCTGAGGAAATAATTTTTCTTGTGCTGTCTAAAGGTTACGCTCAGCACAAAAGGAACTCTTTTTTATGACTTACCTGTTATCTATGTCGTTGGCTGTTCCTCTTTTAACATTATGTATTCATTGAGAACATTTTGACACGTTATTCCAGTTCTTTCAGGCTTGAATTGGCTACAAAGCACTTTTGGACTGAAAGTTTCACTTTGGTTCAGGTTTTCATCCAAAGTGTTTGTGAATGGCAGACTCAATAGACTTATCACCTAATGGTGCTTCTTCATCAATCATCAGTATGCCTTCTACTGCGAACAAGACACCCAGCAAAAGATTGAAGAAAGATCCTCCTTCAACTCCTAAACAACCTTCATCAGTATCCTAAGACCTCCTGCTGGAAGAAATAAGGGCTCTTTGCCCTTTTGTTTAGGAAACAAACTCTAAGATACAATCTCTAACAGACATTGGTCACAAATGAAGGAAAGGTTTACGATTGTGGAACAGAACATTCAATCCCTGGGATCTTCTAAAATTATAGTAGAAGTTCTTCATTCTCAAGTGTCATTGCTTCAAAGGCAGGTCGAAAACCTTGCAAATAGAAGCAGCCGAAATAATCTTGCATTTATGGTCTGCCAGAGAACTTAGAAGGATCAGACCCCATCGCCTTCTTCAAATCTTTCCTTCCAAAACTTCTTAACTCATCAGAAGATACTCCTCTCAACATCCAACATCCTACAGACTGGGACATCCTTCTGCTACTTCTTCTTCCAGTATGAGAAATCCAAGAGGAGTTATCTAGTACTTTTTAGTGTTCTGGCGGCTACTAGTTCCATCAAACAAATTTCATGGTCAGGCAACTCAATATTTTTCTCACAGGACTATGCAAAGTCTACTGTTGACAAACGTAAAGAGTTCCTTGCTCTAAGACCACGTCTTCGTTCTATTGGGCCCGTTTTGTCCTCTTTCACCCATGTCTGTTTAAAGTGACTTACAATAACAAAAGTTTTCTCAACTCCTGTGACACAAAGACTATGGACACTTCTTCTTTTCACAATAAGTAGTTTGTTCTGTTGCTTTTCAGGTTTTACAATTTGTGCTCTTATTTATTAAGTCCCTCAGGTTTAGCTATTGCTGATATTGCTGTTCACATTAAGAATTGTTGTTTGAAGTTAACCTTTTTCTTCTCTTCTTACAGGTTTCACCCTTTTATCATGTGATCCATCTGTCGTATCTGTTGTTTGTTCTGCAGCCTCCCCTTCTTCCCTCAAGGAGTCTAGACGTGCCATCCTTCCATGTGGCCTCATCCCACCTTTCATTTGTTTAGGAGTTTTTGTAGGTATGTTATTCTTCCCCCTTGTAGTGCTACTCTTTGTATATGCATGTAGTTTTCTCTCTTCTTCTTGGTCTTCCTCTACTCCTTCTAAATTCAATACTCTTCTTTACCTACGAGATCTTTTTCTTTTTTCCTTCTCTCTTCTTTATATTCTTAGTTTTATTGTATCTACTTGTTCATTGGCATCATATATTTTTCTGAACTTTGCTGATAATATGGTTGTTGTATTGTATCATGCTCTTTTTGTTGATATTTCATGTTACTCAAATTTATCACATGGAATGTTAAAGGCTTGAATTCCCCTATTAAGAGGCAGCGAGTATTATCGTACTTATCCAAATTTGATGCACATATCGTTTTATTGCAAGAAACACATCTCTTGGATACTGAATCCTTAAAGCTTAGGAGAAATTGGTTTGGTGAAGTTTTTCTCTCTCCGGGTGATGGCAAAAGCAATGGTGTTTTAACTTTATGTCATAAATCACTACGTGCTCAACTGTGGTAAATATTTGATTTACCGTCCTAATTTCTATGCAGGTAAGTACTTAAACAAAAATAACTCAATCGGAAAGAAAGACGCAGAGTCCGCGGTGTTAGAGTTCTTAGGGGTTTTATTCCTTAAAAAGGAATGGTTCTAGAACCGGATATCGGATTCCTGACACCACTGGGGTTCAGGAAGGGATAGAGCATACTTTATTGACATTACATTACTTTTATACTTAATATACACAATAGAAGTCAATGCAGAAGGCGTAACAGCTGAGAGAAACAAGATAAGAACACACACGTGTTAGCAATACGTAATCAGAAGGCGTGAACTAAGGCGTGCACAGAGGTGTGTTCTAGAAACGTCACATGTAAGTGTCAGAAGTGGGTGGCTCTATGACAGAATAGTGCAGAGTCAGCAGGAATCGGTAGCTAGGATGCGCGCGCAGCTGCATGACGTGTGATTGACGTGAAGCTGGAGGGTGCAGGGGACTTGACATTTACACTAGAGGAAAGAGACAGAAGTCTGGCATGTCAGATCAACTCGTTCCTGTATCATATCTGATATCTGATGTTTGGGAACCATACTATCTAGAAAGAAAGGTCTCTTGGGCAGAGGCTATCCTATACTGACTATGAGTGCGTGCACATGTGCCTACGTGTCTGTGTGTAAAGCGAGGGGGTATGGGCCTACCATGGTAACGGGAGCTATGAATTACTTGCATGGAGACAGAGAGGCCGGGCCCTTTGCTCTGCAGCCGGGGGTTTGTTTATCTATTCTGCTGGACTGGAATGTGTTTTCGGGAAGCTGAGCTTGGCTATACTGATAGCATGAAGGTAAAATACTGTCTTTGGCAGGCAGACAGGCCGAGCCAGGCTCCGCTCGCCTCGCAGGGAGTAGGACAGAGTTCACGGGTGGGGGCATCCCACCTTGCAGTTTCAGGAGGCAGAGATGCTTTTGAAAAGAGGCTTGATGACAGAAAACAGGGCCTAACTCGCACAGAGCCAGGAATACATGAAAGTGCACCATACAAAGACGGTGGCAAGGCATATTTAGGAACGGAATATCCGACCCATTCAGGGTGGATCTGAAAGAGGACATGTTAACGTTGGACGCAAATGTGTTTGCGTCTTCATAGCTGGCACAGGAGGGAAGTTACATGCACTTTAAGCTCGTACATGGAGACGGTGGGGTACACGTTAGGGAACATTTCTTGACCATAAAAATCATATTTCCTCATTCCCTCCTTGTTCCCTACGGACCCTTCATGATATATCAATCGTCATTAATCTATTTATTTGAGTAGTTAGCATCATCTGCTCATCCTTTTTCACATGGGATTTAGAACGTTGACTTGAATGGGGAGTGCAAGATGTGGCGCACAAGCCGCAAATCGCTGGCCCACATTGTAAACATAGACAGCAACTGAACACTATAAGTAGAATGGTTCCAAGAAGTGACAGTATTTTCCAACCCCAAGCTGATATGGTAGTCCAGAGCCAACCGGACCAAGTCCAAGTGCCTGGATTCTGATGTATCTGACTAGCTATCTTATGGAGACGGGTAATAGCCTTATATACGGACGGAGCATTATCTGGGATGAAAACGCAACAAGCTGACCCGAGGACCTTACAGGCTCCTCCGCGATCGGCTAGTATGACGTCAATAACAAGACGATTTTGAAGAACGACAAGTCTCATAGCAGACTGTTCCTCAGTCAAGTTACCTAGGGCGGAAGTGGTCTCTTTCACTACTGCTTCGAGAGTTCTGGTCAAGTGACGTATAGACTTACTATTAAAGATAGCACCTAAGTAGGGAAAGAAACCTTTGTTGAAATCTGTGAATTTTTCCCATGCCGTTTCCGTATAGTCGACAATTGGGAGATCTCTTTTGGGTCTGTGAACTAGACGGGAATTTCTATGATAATCTGGTGGAGCTAGGAAAACAGGTGGCAGTAAGAATCCAATGTAACAGGTCCCATCCCAATCTAGAGGCAAACGTATGTATGCTGTCTGACCACAAATGAAATAGTAATGATGTGTAGCTTTGAATGTGGACTTGCCCTTATCACTAAATTCGATCACGGTAGTACATTTACTATGACCCAGGTGTATTGAACCCTTCTTTCTAATACATAATTCACCTTTGACTGGTAGTACTGACATAGTGGGCAAGTCTGGTTCGGTTTCGGATTCAACATTCAGAATCATGAGGTTGAGTGTAAAATTTCCTAATCCATATACTTCATTTTCTAGATCAGTTCCTGTTCTTTTGGGGACTCCCTCTTTGTCAGGATAACATACTCTATGCAGAACTGTGTTCAGGTTTCCCCATACCCAGTTACCCTGATAAACTACGGAATTTGAATCTAAGGCATTAATCAAACTAAACCAGGCTCCACATGAACCATTGTGTGTGAACGGGTACGGGAAGAGGGGCAGAACTCCCTTGTATTTCTGGTAGGGAGGGAGTCGGCCACATATCCAACAATTTGTAGCGTTGCTGGTCTGATGCGAGTGGTGTAACATACTAATGAATGTATTGTTGCGCAGCGCAAGTCGGTAGGACAATTCATGAAGAGGTAACTCGCTAAAAGAATGCTCGGCAGTATCATTAGAAGAAGAATGTGCACGTGTAGCAATAGGAAAGTATATATGTAGAATTATACTTGTGACAATAATCGTAAGACTTAAAGAAAACATAATCCATAAGGTAACAATACAGTAACTTTTGAGAGATTTGCAGTAACGTTGTTTCTTGATCTGTTTCTCTCTATCTCTCTCTCTATTGGGGTCTAGGGGATACATGTCAGAGACTATTTAACCGATTCACCTAGGGGAGGACTTAAACAATTAAACTGTCTGACTTGCTAAACCGCAATTTCAACTTGTACTCTTCTTGCGGAGTTTTCTCTACCATGGGAGGTTTAAAGTCACTAGAATCTGGGCAGTCCTTTGAGGGGGTGGATGAGTCAGTTTCTGGCAGCAGCAGTTCATTACATTTTTTGACGTGGCTTGTATGTATCCACCCTTTTCTGCCCTCCACCTTGATTGCGGTCCTCGTTGTTAGAAGGACGAGCTTCGGCTCCTGTCAACGGGGCTCCAGCGGACTCCTCCTGTCGAAATTTCGTATCAGCACAGTATCACCGGGGCGGACATCGTGTGGCTTTACATCAGTGTTGTCGGGAAAGGCTGCGGCAACCTGTGAACGACATGATTGGAGTGCAGACATCAAGGAGGCAAGGTAATCTGTCAGCATATTACAATCAACATCGGTTATTTTCTTAGGCATGGGCGTCCCCCACATATTTGGTGGCCGGCCAAAGACCACCTCATACGGGGATAGCCCTGATCTTGAATGGGGGACCATCCTCATATAGAACAATGCAACTGGCAGGGCGACTATCCAGTCGGCCCCTTTCTCTTTACAAACTTTAGCAAGACGGGTTTTCAGTGTCTGATTGTGTCTCTCTACAAGGCCAGCTGCCTCGGGATGTCGGACGCAATGGAATTTCCACTGATATCCTAGCAGGAGTGAAACCTGCTTCATGAGCTCGGACGTGAATGGCTGTCCGTTATCTGAGTATACGATACGAGGCAAGCCGTACCGTGGGAAGAATTCTCGAACCAGCTGCTTGGCAGTGGTCGGGGCAGTGTAGTCTGGTACTGGATATGCTTCGGTCCAACGGGAAAGTGCACAAACAACTACGAGGACGTACTTGAATCCTCGACAACGTTCCATCTGGATATAATCCATCTGGAGGACTTCAAAAGGGTGATCGGGAGGATGAAATCCACCTTGCTCTACAGGGACGCTTTTACCTGGATTGAACTGACAACAGATTATGCAAGTACGCACTTTCTGTTTTGCTGCTGCTCGTAAATGTTTGTTGTACCAGAGATTCTGTAAACTGTCTAACATGGCTTTTTCTCCCAGATGTGCTGGACTATGTGCTGTATTTATTATGACTTGAACCATAGAGTCGGGGAGAAACCATGTAGATTTTCCCTTCGTCATCCATCCCTGATCTGTCTGGACCCCTCCTAGTTCGGACCATTTCTTGATTTCGTCTGGAGTAGCGTGTGTCTGAATATCGATTACATCTAGTGTGGGATCCCTAACTGCCATACAATGTGTCGGTACTATTGCCTTTGTCACATCAGTTGTCTGAGTGTGAGTCAATGCTGTATGTTTCGCTGTTTGATCTGCCAGGTCGTTACCCTGGGAAATAGAGTCAGTAACTTTAGTATGTGCTTTAGACTTCATGATGGATATGCCTGAAGGCAGATGTATTGCTTCTAACAGTGCTTGAATGAGCGGACCGTGTTGGATCTTGGCGCCGTGGGAGGTCAAAAAACCTCGTTCTTGCCATAACATTCCGAAGTCGTGTACAACTCCGAAAGCATAACGTGAATCCGTGTATATGTTAACATTTCTGTTCTTGGCTAGTATACAGGCTCGGGTCAGAGCGATAAGCTCTGCGGCTTGAGCGGACAGTGTATCAATACGGTGTGTTTCTTTGACTTCAGTTTCGGTGGTCACTGCATATGCGGCCACCAATTCTCCTGTGCTTGTTCTCATGCATGAACCGTCCACATAAAGTGTCAGGTCTGGATTTGTCAGTGCAACATCTGTTAAGTCTCGTCGGGGCTTTGTTACTGCATTAATTATTTCTATACAATCATGGGGTGTTGAATCTGTCATAACCGAGGGTAACAATGTGGCAGGATTTAGAATGTTACAGCGTCTGATTTCTATGTGTGGCTGGAACAGTGTCAGTTCATAACCTGTCAGTCGTGCTATAGTCAGGTGTTGAGTCTGTGTTCGGTTTAGAAGGACTTCTACAGAATGCGGAACTTGTACTGTCAACTGGTGTCCTAATACTATTGAATCGCTTTGTCTGATTGCTAAGGCTGTCGCGGCAACTGATTTTAGGCACGCAGGCAGGGCCTGGGCCACTGGATCCAATGTACTTGAAAAATAAGCGCAAGGCTTATGCGAACCTGCTTGATCTTGTGTGAGGACAGACAACGCTGTACCATCACGTTCTGTAACAAAAAGTGTAAAAGGTTTGCTGTAACATGGTGTCGCTAAAACTGGTGCTTGACATAAAGCTTTCTTTAATTCCTCAAAAGCCTGTGTGTGTTCCTGAGTCCAAGGGAGGGCAGTCGAAGTCGCTGCCTCCTGTGTCGTCAACTGTATCAGTGGTTTAGCTAGAAATGCATACTGAGGAATCCATTGTCTGCAGTACGAGGTGAGGCCTATAAAGGCCCGCACTTCCTTTTGTGTCTGGGGTTGTGGCATATTTACAATTAACTGGATGCGGTCAGGAGTGAGCTGTCTCCCCACTTTGGACAGCAAGTGACCCAAGTACACAACTTGCTGAACACAGAATTGTAGCTTCGAGGGAGACACCTTGTGTCCCTTGTCAGCCAGAAAGTGTAAAACTATCAGTGATGCTTGTTCACATTCGGGTTCGCTTTGTGCGGTGATCAGCAGATCATCGACGTATTGGAGTAAGGCAGTGTTAACTGGCATTTGGATACAGTCAAGTTGTCTTTTCAGTGCTTGGCTATAGATGCTGTGGCTTTCTGTGAATCCTTGAGGTGCGCGTGAAAATTTGAAGCTTCGGCCATTTAAACTGAATCCGAAGAGATATTGGCTCTCTGGATCAATGGGTACACTGAAGAAGGCGTTCTTGAGGTCAATTACGGTAAAGAACGTCGCTTCTGAATCAATAGCAGTCAATAAGGATGAGATGTCGGGAACCACAGGATACTGTGGTACAATGCATTTGTTCAGTTCTCGTAAATCAATCACCAGCCGATATACTGGCGGTGCCGTGGGATCAGTACGTTTAAGAATCGGAATGATAGGGGAATTACAGACATTGGAGTCGGTCCCTACGACCACTCCTTGGGCAATGAGCTCTTCAATGATTTCCAGTAAAGCCATTACAGCATCAGGTGGTAACTTGTATTGTCTGATTCGGGGTAAAACAACCCCTGGTTTGAGTGTAACACGGTATGGTGTAATGTGCATACAACCTACATCGGTTGGGCCTTGTGCCCACAGGTGTTTCGGTACATTTTTCAATCTGACATCAAACTCTCGTAATACATAGTGACCCTTAAAGTCACGTAGGAAAAGTCTAACTCCTTCCGGAGAACAACATATCACGGCTCCTAGAGCCTTCAGGGTCTTGATACCTAATACGTTTTCTGGACATGACTTCGTCAGTAATAGGTCTGTGACACGTGATAATGGACCTACTGCTAGGGGAACGGGTTCTGATACTTCATTTACAATAGGCTGTCCTGAAAAACCAAGGGAAACATTCTGTGAGCCTGAGAGGGGTGCCCCTGGGACCTCGTCGTGACTGATTGTGGTGCGACTTGCCCCTGTGTCAATTAAAAACTTTCTGTCTTTTCCTAATACTTGACTATGTACATAAGGACCCTCTTGATCTACAGGAATCTCAATAAGAGGCAAGCCAACCTCCCTCTCTAGGCTATTTCATGTGTATCGCTGATAATCGGGATAGTCAGATTGGGCATACAGGTACATCTGCTGTGAAACTTGCTGTGTCGCGGCAATGGGCTGTGGCTGTGATACCGCTACGGTCTGTGCTGTATGTGGGGAAGCATGCATAGGCTGTGTATTCTGTGAAGTCTGTTGCTGGACCTGGTCTTGTCTAGGCTGACGTGGTCTTTCTTTAGTTTTACCTGTCGCTATATTGTGTTTCAGGACTGGACATTCGTTTACGTAGTGGCCTGGCTGCTTGCAATAGTTGCATGTCCCTTTAACAGGAGCTGCTGAATTATTTGTCTGCGTCCCACCCTTTTTCTGACCATCAGCTGGGACTGACTGGGCAACTAGTATTTTCATTTTCGTGTCTTTCATACGTCTATGTTCATGTTCTTGCTCTTCTCTAATTCTGTTCTGGTGATATTGTAACATTTGCAACATCTGAGATGGCGTATTTGCTTGCCATGTACTTTCGACTTTATATACACGATTCTTAACCTGTGTTAGGGAATTCTCTACTAATTTACTTACAAAAAGGTGTGGGTATGACTCGCTGCTTGGTTTCAGGCCACTATTAATAATAAAACACTTCTCGAATCTTGAATAGAAGTCACTAGTGTCTTCATCGTGTTTCTGTTTACAGGCTGAGATCGCGTCCCAGTCTTCCTTTTTAGTTGCCAATAATCTTGGCAAAACCTGTACTATTAATCCTGGTAATGCTTTAGCTTTTTCCCCAAGGCCTAGCCCTGGAGTACGGATTTTTTCTTCGTCTTCTATTTCAGTCCAAATAATCTTTTTATCTCCCACCTCCCATTCTTTTTCTTTGAGTTTCTCGTAAATGCCTGTGGGCAACAGTACCTTTAACAATTTCATAATATCCGTGTACGTATAATCTCCCATGAGTAACATGTCCTTAAGTTCTCGGTGAAAACCTGCAGGGTCTTTATCATGACAGGGTACTAGTTTCTTCATTTCTAATAATTCCAACTTTGTTAAAGGTGTGTACACAAACACACGTCGTAGGGTATTATCGGCATTCATAACTGGGTGTACTTCTCGTAAAGGGTTCTGCCTGTCAAAATGAAACATTTCTTTTCTTTCTGGGGGCGGAGCTGAACCTGGAGCGTATTGTGGGCCTAAGAAAGCGTTATATCTGTGCCGTTGTTCTAGAATTATTTGAATTAACTTGGTACTTAGGCCTCTCCATCTATTCATAAGTAGTGCTTCTAATGTATCAGGTAAAGGACCTGGATCAGAATGTTGATGCCGGTATAACGCGATGAGATGCTGAATCATGTACATACCAGCTAATTTCTGCTCGTCTGGGGAAAGGTTCAAAAATGTTTGTGCTACTGTATCATCATTATATGTGCTAGGATTGTCAGCCCATAGTACTGCTGACTGGGCTAGTTCTTGTTTATCCATAGAATTGAGTACATGGTACCCCATTCGTTCTTGAAGAATTTTATCGGTAGCCTGAAACAGATATTCAGGAGAACTCGTTTTCGAGATGCCAGAGAGAAAAACTCTCTTGCTTTCTGGACGAATGCCTTTCTTAAGGTAATTTCCCTTACCTACATATGCTATTATTTCTTTAGGTTGTTGTTCGGATTCCTCTGGGTCGTCCTCCTCGGAGGAATCAAGCCGGTTGTTATCTGCTTCCCTTTCTTGTTTCTTTCTTTCGTACATACTTGCTATACAATTCTGTTTATCGTGTTAAATACATGCCGTTGGCAAGAGTGTTTCGCATGCGGTCTACTTGTTCTGCTTTTACTCGGATACCTTCAATAACTAGTTCGTTCTCTCGGACTTCATCTGACTCTTCTCTATGTTTCTCAGCTTTTCGGAGTGCTTTTTCTGTACGCTTATGTGACTCTTTACGCCACAACTCTATGGCATCTTTCTGGGATTGTCTGGCTTTCTTTTTCCATAGTGCTTCCTCTACTCTCATGATGCACTCGGCATCCCATGTTCCTGTAGCAGGCCACCTGTGTCTCTCTTCTAGGTGCTTGGTATAATCGGCCCATAAATCTAGATACAGTATGGCATCTATGCCATGCTTATGGTACATAAAATTTCCAGGAGTATCCCTAGGGGGAATAGGAATTTCTTCCTCTAGTATCCCTTTCCTAGTTCCTATCTGTCTTAATTTATTGAAAAACGGCATTTTGTTACGTAGTGCTGGTCACTTGATACTTGTTACTTACTCTGAACACAGCTAGTTACACAAAACACAGTAATGTACGTCGAACAGTCACTCATACCACGACATTTATCACATGAAACATTTTGAACACATATGGCCTACCTTTGAGTTTCAGAAAAAACAAGAACAAAAATTGAAAATCTTGAATACTTTATGTACTGCTAAACAGCACAGATACACTGTCTAAAACAGTGCAGACCGTGTTTGTGTACCCAAACCCGTCTTTACCGGATACATAATAATGCACCCGTCTAGATGCGTCCCCAGCAACGGTACTCACCGGGAAGCACGGAACAGAAGGCCTCGGAAAACTCGACTGGACTGGACCGGACTGGACTCGACTCAACTCGATACGTGAATACTTCGGAACTGGTGGGCCTCTTGACACCTCGGACCTTGCTTCTTTCGGCTAGGCTCTGGTCGGGATCCTCCGCACTCCTCACCGCCTCGTCTGGGTGCTGATCGCAGTCTCCGTCACCTCCGTAGGCCTGAGGGAGATACAGGAAATCCTGCGGGTACGCGTAGTGTCCGTCTCGACTGTGGCAGGGGGCCAAGGCTGCAACGCACCAACCGGTGCGTGGGGTGGGGGAGGGGTCCCTATTCGGGCGCCAGTTTAATGTGGTAAATATTTGATTTACCGTCCTAATTTCTATGCAGGTAAGTACTTAAACAAAAATAACTCAATCGGAAAGAAAGACGCAGAGTCCGTGGTGTTAGAGTTCTTAGGGGTTTTATTCCTTAAAAAGGAATGGTTCTAGAACCGGATATCGGATTCCTGACACCACTGGGGTTCAGGAAGGGATAGAGCATACTTTATTGACATTACATTACTTTTATACTTAATATACACAATAGAAGTCAATGCAGAAGGCGTAACAGCTGAGAGAAACAAGATAAGAACACACACGTGTTAGCAATACGTAATCAGAAGGCGTGAACTAAGGCGTGCACAGAGGTGTGTTCTAGAAACGTCACATGTAAGTGTCAGAAGTGGGTGGCTCTATGACAGAATAGTGCAGAGTCAGCAGGAATCGGTAGCTAGGATGCGCGCGCAGCTGCATGACGTGTGATTGACGTGAAGCTGGAGGGTGCAGGGGACTTGACATTTACACTAGAGGAAAGAGACAGAAGTCTGGCATGTCAGATCAACTCGTTCCTGTATCATATCTGATATCTGATGTTTGGGAACCATACTATCTAGAAAGAAAGGTCTCTTGGGCAGAGGCTATCCTATACTGACTATGAGTGCGTGCACATGTGCCTACGTGTCTGTGTGTAAAGCGAGGGGGTATGGGCCTACCATGGTAACGGGAGCTATGAATTACTTGCATGGAGACAGAGAGGCCGGGCCCTTTGCTCTGCAGCCGGGGGTTTGTTTATCTATTCTGCTGGACTGGAATGTGTTTTCGGGAAGCTGAGCTTGGCTATACTGATAGCATGAAGGTAAAATACTGTCTTTGGCAGGCAGACAGGCCGAGCCAGGCTCCGCTCGCCTCGCAGGGAGTAGGACAGAGTTCACGGGTGGGGGCATCCCACCTTGCAGTTTCAGGAGGCAGAGATGCTTTTGAAAAGAGGCTTGATGACAGAAAACAGGGCCTAACTCGCACAGAGCCAGGAATACATGAAAGTGCACCATACAAAGACGGTGGCAAGGCATATTTAGGAACGGAATATCCGACCCATTCAGGGTGGATCTGAAAGAGGACATGTTAACGTTGGACGCAAATGTGTTTGCGTCTTCATAGCTGGCACAGGAGGGAAGTTACATGCACTTTAAGCTCATACATGGAGACGGTGGGGTACACGTTAGGGAACATTTCTTGACCATAAATTTTATATTTCCTCACAACTTATTTCACAGGATATGGATGACGAGGGTAGATGGTTATATACTAATTTGTTGATTGGGGATGTCCCAATCTCCTTATTTAATGTGTACGACCCGGCCCAGGCAGATGCCCCCTTTTGGGCCCAAATCTCTTGTTTATTTGCACAATCTCCTGCCACCAATGTAATTCTAGCTGGCACCTGTAATCTAGTAATGGATCCATTCCTAGATAGGAAATCTAAGTCATCCTACGTACCAACCAAAGCACACAAAGCTTTTGTACAATCAGTAAAGAATTTACACCTAACTGATGCTTGGAGATTATGCAATCTGGCGTCGCTGGAATATACTTTTTACTCTGTACCCCATCACACCCAGTCCAGAATTGATTATATTTTTACTTCACATACTATTTCCCAATCCCTACTCTCAGCTGACATAGGTCCCATTCTTATTTCCGACCATGCCCCTGTCTCCATTCAACTGGACATCTTAACCCACTCTGATCAACCCAAGAGGTGGAGCTTTAATAATTCCTTGCTTTTAGATTCTAAGTTTAATGCTTCCTTTTAGCCTTCTTTCAAGAGTACTTTCAACTTAATGACACTGACGCTTTATCTTTTCATATAATCTGGGACGCCTTCAAAACCTCTGCACTGGATTTTATTATCAGCTATGTATCCAAGAAAAGGAAGATTTCTCGGCTAATCAATACTGAACTTCTCTCCAGGATAAAAAGATTGGAACATTCCTAATATACTTCTAAATCAAAAGAATGTTTTGCTGATCTTATTAATGCTAAGATTAAGTTCAACAAACTACTAACGAGCTCAGTGAGGAACAGATCGCCTTATTTTTTACTCTAATTATTATCGCTCGCAGAGAAATTTGTAAGTTATGGAAAGACCCAGCCTCCCCACTATATGATAATTGGCTACAGTCTTTTCTAAAAACTGCACGGCTTGAATTGGGGGCTATATATAATAGAAATACCATAGTTTGCCTCCCACTTTGGGAATGGACACTCGAGCTGAGGTTGGTTTCCGATTCCGAGATTGTCCAATGATTACACCGGACCCCGGGATAAAGGGGTAGCCAGGTCGGCTTCGGGTGCAGCAAGGACCCCAACCCTGGGTGCACAAGAGAGAAGAAAGGGTTGTTGGTGTCTTTCTTTTGCAAGTACCAAAGGTGAGATGAGGACAATACATTTTTTTTTTTTAAAAAACAAAAAAAAGATTACGTTCAACAAAGACCCAACAGATAGTGCCTCTCTATTTCTATTAAAAACGTGTGCAAAATTCTCCAGGGGACAAAATAAATCAGGTAAATTATTAGCTAAATACCTTAAGTCCAAACAAAACAAACTTCATATTGAATCCATAACAGACGGTAATAACAATTTCAAACACAAAGACTCAGACATCTTACATGAATTTTTCAAATTCTACGAACACTTGTATACACCCGAAAATGTACATACTGAGGAGGATATATCTCTCTATCTCTCCTCCATTCACAAACCAACAAACCCGTTACCGAACATCGAATCTTTGGAAATTGATGTCTCACAGGCAGAACTGCTCACTGGGCTTAGGTCTCTCAAGAAGGATAAAGCCCCAGGTCCAGACGGTTTTACTGTTGAATTTTATGTACATTTAACTCAAATAATTCTCCCAAAATTGCTCACTCTCATTTCTTCTTTTACTGATCTGGGAAGCTCCTCGGGAACCTTTTTGGAAGCCATGATTTGTCTTTGTGAACATAGATTATAACATTTTCTCCAAAGTCTTAACCCTTAGAATTGAATCGCTCCTACCTTCATTACTGGCCAAGGAACAATCAGGCTTTGTCAAGGGGCGATCTATTACTGATAACACTAGTTCATTTTTCGATATAATTTCTAAATCCTTAAATTACACAGAGCCTCTTACTGCCATCACCTTAGACGCTGAGAAAGCCTTTCATAAAATATACTGGTCCTTCATCTTTCACATGCTGTCCTGGTTTGGGTTTGGCCCAAAAATCATATCCTTGATTTCCTTACTCTACTCAAATCCAAAAGCGGCCATCTTTGCTAATGGTCTTACTTCCTCCTACTTAGCTTTGCATAGAGGTGTGAGGCAGGGATGTCATCTGCCTCCCTTTCTTTTTAACCTAGCTTTAGAACCTTTCCTTTCCAAAATAAGACAAAACCAATCCATCACTGGCTTTGTCTCAAAATCCCTTCAAATTAAATTGGCAGCCTATGCAGACGATATCCTTCTGTTTTTCTCTCAACCTCTCTTCACCCTTCCGGCTTTTTTAGAGGAAGTTCAGTCCTATGCAGGGATCTCTGGCTATAAATTAAATTATGATAAATGTGAAATTTTACCCCTAAATAAATATAGTTTTAGAGATAATTTTTCGATCTCCAATTCCACATGGAATTCAAAACAGATTAAATATCTTGGTCTGTGGTTCACCTCGTCGAACAAAGCATCAATTTCTTTAAATGTGTAGAAAAATTGAATACTCTTACAATCAAATGGCATCCTTACATCTTTCCTGGTGGGGTCGCCTAGATACAATTAAAATGATGTTGGCTCCAATCGTCTTTTACATCATCTGAAATATTCCTCTACCCATACCTATAAGATTGTTTCATAAAATCAATTCACTACTCATATCCTTTTTGTGGTTCAATAAAAAACCCAGAATGTCTTTATTAAAAGCAACAGGCCAAAATCAGAAGGAGGCGTCAATTTCCCAGATTTTCCAAGATATCACAAAGCCTTCGTACTAAGACACTTATCTTAGATGGTTACATGACACAACTCTTGACTTCCCGCTGTCAGTTGATTTAGAGAGATCCTTTCTTTCTCCTTTCGCATTTCAGGAATATCTGTCTTTCACACATAAACCACAGAAGCTTTTCACACCTATTATTAGTCACTCTTGTAAAGTTTTGAATTCTCTTTTACCCTTTACCCCTTATGATATTAATTATCTCGTCAGCTCTTCTATTTGGCACAATAGATTTATACGTATTAAAAATAAACCCATCTACTGGAAATCATGGCGAGACAAGGGTATCATATGGGTACACCAATTGTTTGATAATGATACTTTCCTTACATTTCCAAACATATGTTCTGTTTTTCAGTTACCTACCCATGCTTTGAATAAATTTTTATCCCTGTGCTCTGCTATATTAGATTCTTATTCCTATTTAAAAAACCCTATCTCCTCGGGGGCGTGGCTTTGGCTGGCTGCAAGATGGCCGCACCTTGAGTGGGCTCTGCTGGCCAAGCGCATTTATCCGTTTTAATCCTGCTGGCATCACATCATATACTGCACTACGCTGCTGGAATCCGGTCCAGGGGCCCACTCTGCACCTTCCTGGCTGATCTCGGCATCCCTGCGTGCTTCCTCGAATTGCCCTCCTCCTCGCCGGCGCCGGGTCCGGGGCTGCCGTTTGCCTGTTCTTCTACCGGGCCCGCAACTCCCGGCTGAAGACTCTCTGCTGTGGGGGCCACTGCGAGACTGCATCAACGGACCCCCGATGCCCGCGGTGAGCTGTTCCTTTGGCCGGGGGGGTCGCTGGTTGAGGCTGAGGGTCGCCTGCCATGTGGCCGGGCCGGGCAGCACCGTGGCCCGGCGGGGGCCTAGTTCCCTCATCCCAGCCCCACGTCTGTGCGGCGCTGCCGGGGCTTAACTGTAGGGGCGGTGGGCCTTCCTTGAATCCCCCGCTGGTGGTGTTGGTTCCCGTGCTCAGGCAATTTGGGGCCAGCCCATCACGGGAGTCGCGCTGCGTGAGGCCCGCCGCTCTCTTCTGTAGCCTGGATCCGTGCCCCACTCCTGGGAGGGGGCGGAGTGGCGGCTGCTTCTGGCTCGATGAGACGTCCCTGTTGGATGCCCTGCCTGATGGGGGGCCTCACAACCTCGGTGGGCGCCCTGGTGAACTGCGGCTGCCTCGCTTCTGAGTGGCTCCTTGTGGCATTGGCCCCCCTCACCTCCCTCGGGGGTCGCTGCTGGGCCCGGTCTAGTGGCTCGTCCACCTCAGTCTGCTCCTGATCTCGCCGTCTGCGGGACCTCAACTGGTGAGCCCTCTTTGTTGGTGTCTGGATTAGGCCAGCTGCCGCCTCCTGCTCGGGCTTTGGGCCTCCCGCTGACTCTGTGGACTGTGCGCAGGCTGCCCTGGCCCCGCGGGGTCACCGCTACTGCTCTGCCTTCTCTCCCTCCGGGGTCGCTCGTGCAGGCCTCTGCTTGGACGCCGCGGCGGCGCCGGCCTTCCTCTTCTTGGTTGCCGCTCACGTACCTGGCTTGTTGCTGGAGCCCCCTGCACTATCTTATCTTATCTTTATTATACAGTTAATAAAAACCGTAATGTACAAACAGAGCAATGCATGTTAGATTAAAATTTTAAAATATGTAAAAGCAGGATCAGGTTCTTAATGCTGGGCGTTAATGCAGTGCAGTTAAAATAATATTGACAAACTTCCCGGCTCTTGCTAATGCCTGGGCTGAATTGTTACTAAAACACAAAGTCGATGCTTCGCTACAGTGTCTCAGTGATTGTTCCCGAAAGACGGGGATCAGTAGGCGACGTCGATCGGTGGCTAAGAATGGGCAACAGCAAAGCAGGTGTAGCCAGGACTCATGTTTATAGTTACAAAACCTGCAAATGGGCTGCTCATTCCACCGAGCCCACTGGGGGTTAAAGTCAAAGATTGGTAGGGCTAGCAGCCTCATGTATAATATTTTGTTACGAGTCTGGGGGTTGAGGGAGTAGTTGAAGTATATTTGAGGTTTTCCCTTGATATATGATTCGTTCAAGGCAGTAAAAAGTTCGTTTTTAGATAGCCCGGCAACGTCGGTCTGAAATGAAACTGAGATGATTTGTTTTGTTATTGTTTTTTTCCATGTTAGCAGAGGAATAGTTGGGTTAATGAGAGAGGTTGGTTCAATCTTTAGTGTAGAAATAGCAAGGTGCAACTGTTTGTGCCAAGGGGAGTGTTCGTCTTTAAACACAGCTTGTAGTTGCTCTTTCAAAGATTGTCCTGGTGCTCGTGAGGTGTGTATATAGTATTTTATTAGGTCGCCCAGGCAATAGAGGTTTGCGCATGTCAGGCCCAGCTCGAGTCTCATCCCGGACCTCCTCACATGCTGCGGAATGGAGAAGATTTTCTTATAAGCTTTTATTTGTAGGTTTCCCAGAAATGCGTCCATTTTCCCGGGAAAGGCCGAGTGGCCGTAGGTCACTGCAGGTAATAGTTTGGCCCGCAGCACCCTTAGGATTGGTTCGGCTAAGGGACTGTGCAAATGACGATTCAGGCGCCTAAGGCTATGGATGATCCTCATACCCTTGGACCTTAAGTGTCTAAGTGTTCAAGGTGTACTGTTTGGTTTGCCCTGGCGTTGAACAAACTCCTAGGTAGTTGTAGCTTGTGCAAGTCGTTATTCGTGATCCCCCTGCTCTCCAAGTAAGATTTTTCTTTTTGTAGCTCCCAAAGATCAAAATTTTGGTTTTTGATTCATTCATCACAAGATGGTTCTTTGTATTATATTTATTGATAGCGGTGAACGATCTTTGCAATCCTGTTTTCGTGTGGTCCATGATGAAGATGTCATCGGCATATTACATTGTCTGTAGGCACAGCCCGCCCAGTTTTGGGGCAGCCAGGGCTGCGTCGGCCAGTTCCTTTGGTAGATCCGCGGTGTAAAGGTTGAATAGTAGCGGAGCAAGTACACAGCCTTGTTTTAGGCCGTTTTCATTTGCAATTTTTTTGGATAAAGTTTGTGCGCTGGTTTTAATCCTAACCCAGGTGTTATGGTGCAAGGATATCAAGGCTGAGAGAGGAGGAGATGGTATTCCCCAGGAGTTTAGTTTGTTCCACAGCATCCCTCATTTGACCCGGTCGAAGGCTGCGCTGTAGTCCACGAAGCAGCAGAATAGAGGTAGTTGGCGAGCCCCCTGCACTATACTCCACGTCATCGCTAGTGCTGGGGCCGTGTCTACACGGTGTGGTCCCGCCTTCGCGGGGGGTTGCTGGCGGCCGTCATTGTTGGAGTGTGGCCACTCAGATTGCCGATGGCCTGCTGGGTAGACTGTTTTCCCGGCTTCACATTTGCACTTACCTCCTGACTATCACGACATTGCCCCTTGACGCAGGAGCCTGATTCTGAGGGGCGCGGCCTGGTCGTCCGGCGGTGCACCCTCTTTCCCATCACTGGCTTGCTCAATTGGAATTCGGGGTGGTGCTGCCCCGGCTTGTCACGCTGCCCGCCTGGGCCATCCTGTACGCTCCTGGACGGCACCAGCTTCCTCATCGCTGCCCCAACGTCCGCCTCTGAGGCACCTCAGATCGAGGGACTAGCTGTTCATGCTCCATTGTGCGCTCCCTCCTGCCACTTGCTGTTTGTGGCTACGGTGCTGTTGATCTCACTGCCTCTGTAGGGGTCGTCCCGGGTTGGCTGTAACGCTCCATTATGGGGACGAGCGATCCTAAACAGCCCAAGATCGCCTTTGAGTTGCGCAGATCTTCCCGACAGTTTGTTGCTGGTGCAGAGGGTGCTGAGTCTACAGGTTCCATGGAGGTCCCCCAGTCCCGGGACGACAATCTTAAGGCCATCATGCTCGATGTCAAATCCACGGTAACGGGGATCGCCGCTCAGCTCGATCAACTCTCGGCCCGCCTGGATATAGTGAAGTCCCGGGTGGACTCTCATGACAATCGCCTTCTACATGTGAAAACCAGGGTCTCTGATTTGGAGGACACTGCCACTCAGGACTGGCAGAAGCTGCTACAGATGGACAAGATCCTTGCTGTTATCCGTGACAAGAATGAGGACTTGGAGGCCCGCTCCCGGAGGTGCAACCTGCGTATTACTGGCCTACCGGAATACACAAATATTTCCAAGATGGAGAACTTCGTTGAGCAACTGATCAGGGAGTTGTTTGGTGAGGTCCTGTCCACCGTTTTCATTGTCGAGCGGGCTCACCGCTGTCTGGGTCCCCGTCCTCACCCTGGACTGCCCCAGCGTCCCATTATAGCCAAGATCTTGAACTACCAGGACCGGGACGCCATTCTCCGGGTGGCACAGGACAGGGGAGTCATCACCCATCAGGGCAATGCATTCTCCTTTTATCCTGACTAAACCCTCGTGGTGCAGGCCGCTCGGAGAGAGTTTCTCCCTGCCAAGCGCCTTCTTCTCAAGCATGAGGTCTCCTACTCATTGGCCTACCCGGCAAAGCTGAGGGTCCGCCAGGGGTCCAAAACGCTTGTCTTCCTGGATCCTAGAGAGGCCCTGGCGTTGGCAAAGAAACTGAACAGAGACCCGCTCTTCTCCCTCCAAGTCTCCATCTGATGGGGCTGGTCGCCTCAGCGATAATGACTGAATAGTGCATTTCTCACTGGTCTGTTGCTTGGGATCCTTGTTTATGATGTCTGCCGATTGTTATGATTGGCCACCCTACTTTTTTGCAGGGGTGTACGCTTAGCCCTGCCATGCCCCCACGGGATGATTCCCGCTTTCCCTATCATTCCTCTGTTTCTTAGTTGTGGGTTCCTGGGGTGGGTGGGGTGGTGTACTCAGCCTGTTTGGGGTGTTGGAGTAGGAGTGGGGTGGATGGGGAAGGTTCATTTGGGGTTGTTCTACAGGGTTGGGAGGAGGGGGCCGGGGGGGTTGTGGGAAAGTTGTTTCCTCTATTGAGGATACGGCTTCAGTTTGCCACTGTGTTACTGTACTACTATGATTTTAAGTGCTTATCCATCACTTCTATGCTGGGTTTAAGGAAGTCCTGGGAAGCTGCGGTTTTGCTTGTTGATGTTACTATCAGCTGTTGTTCTATTGACACTGTACTGTGTGTATTGCCATGGTTCTTCTTGTTTAACCTGCGGAGTCAAACTCTTCAGTGCCTCTTACCATATGTTGGCTTTGTTTGCTGTCTGCGGACTGAGGGTATACTTGTTGCTCCACTGACCCTTGTCCCCTTCCATCATGTTTCCTCCTCCCTGTTCTGTCACACGCTCTGCTCGTGCCACTTGTGGCAGTACTGCTCACTCTGGTCCCTACCTGCCCTCCACTTGTTGGTGCGCCCCCCTTCCCGTTCCCGGGTTGGGCCTTCCTCCTTGCTTGGTCCTCTAGCTTCTGTCTCATTCACATATGTGGGTGGGTCACTCCCCGGCAATATTTTATCGGTCCCGGGGGTCTGTTCTGACTCCCTCTGTGGCCCGTTGTTTGGGTGGGTGGTGAGCCTGTCTCTTCTGCTCCCGCATGGCTGAGGTAGTGTGCTGGTCCTGGAATATCCGGGGCTTAATTAATCATCGTAAAGCTTGTTTAATCCTCTCCCACCTGCAGCGGCACAGGGTTGACATTTGTCTCTTGCAGGAGACGCATCTGCTGCCAGGGATTACTTCTAGGCTGCGCTCCCGTTATTGGGGAGTGGCGTATTCCGCCACTTACTCTTCCTATGCCAGAAGGGTTTCGGTTTTAGTGAGGTGGGGCATTCCCTGGCAGACTATTCGGGTGATCCAGGACCCGGAGGGTAGATACGTGATACTTAACGGTGTGCTTTTTGCACAACCAGTCACACTCGTCGCTGTTTATGGCCCCAATTGTGATGATGCGGGATTTTTTACACACGTTTGGCACATTATCTCTTCATGTGGGCCTGCTGCTATCCTTTGGGGGGGTGATTTCAATGTTGCTATTTCTGCCTTCTTAGACAGATCTGGGTCCTCCTCGTCTCACCTGCGTGCTACAGCGGCTCTCCTTTCCATCCTCTCCAACAACGCTCTTCACGATGCATGGCGTCACACATACCCCACGGCGAGGGAGGGCACCTGCTTTACTGGAGCCTGGGGTGGCTGGTCGCGCAATGATTTTTGGCTGGCCTCCCAGGGCGCCTTGTCCCGGCTCATAGATGCGGCCCACATGACTCTGACTTTCTCTGATCATGCACCGGTCCAGAAGTATTCGCCCCTGCACTCCCCACGTCGGTCCTTCACATGGCGCCTTCCTCCTAATGCCCTTCGCGATACCGTTTTCTGTGCGGACATTCAGACAGCAATTACCGCTTATTTTGATCTTAACTTAGGCACGGTGGACTATGCGTCAACCCTATGGGAGGGATTTAAAGTAGTCATTCGGGGGAAATGCATTTCTAAGCAGGCTGGGGTAAACTGGGGTGCTTCGCTCTATCCGCGCCACTCTGGCAAGGCTTGAGGTTGAGATTCGTGACTTGGAGGCAGCCCAGGTGGCCTGCCCCAGTTCCGAGACTCTGGCCCTCCTACGCACAAAGCATACTGAATTTTCAGAGGAGGCTGGCCATGAACTGTCTTTTCTGGGCAGGGAGGGTAGGGCGCGTCGCTTTGGTGAGGGGGATCACCGGGCCACACACTTGCCAATCTTCTTCGTCCTCCGTGTGCTGCTTCCTATGTTAAGGCCCTGTGTGATAGTGGCTCTGGCAGAACCACTTCCCCGGCTGAAATTCAATATCGCTTTCTTGACTACTACTCCCGACTCTACTCTGCTGGTCCTCCCCTACCGAATGTGGAGTTTGATCAATATTTCGATTCTATTGCACTAGTCTGGCTTGAGGACTACCACCGCAAATTCCTCGATGAACCGTTCTCTAGGGAGGAGATACTGGCAGCCATTGGTGGACTCCCGGGGGCTAAGGCCCCCGGACTCGACGGCCTCCCTGCCTCGTTTTATAAAACATATGCGGACATTTTGGTGCCACACCTTGCTGCTATGTATAATGATTCCCTTGATAATGGCTCTTTCCCTTCTTTGCTTCAGGAGGCGTTGATAACTCTACTTCTGAAACACGATAAACCGTCGGAAATTCAGAATTCGTACCGTCCCCTTTCCCTAATTAATATTGACAACAACATTTTTGCCAAAGTGATCACTTCCCGGTTGCTCCTATTGATGCCCACTATCGCCCTTCCCGACCAATCAGGGTTTATTCCTTGGAGCCACTTCGCGCAACCTCCGCACCATTTTTTCAGTCTTGCATCAAATTAATCCCGAGTTACCGGTGTTGCCGCCCAACTGGACGCTACGAAGTCGTTCGACACACTAAGTGGCCCTTTTTGTTTTATGTCTTGCCGCGTATGGGCGAGGTGAAACTCCTTTACACCAACCCCACGGCGCACCTCCATGTCAACGGTCAGGTCTCCGACCCCATCCCCTTCGCAAGAGGCACACGCCAGGGGTTTCCGTTGTCACCCATGCTTTTTGCCGTGGCTATGGAACCGCTGGCCGCCCGATTGCGGCAGCACCACACCCATAGAGGTATCAGGTTTTCTTCCTGTTCGCTGTTAGTATCTATGTATGCGGAAGATGTCACGCTTTACGTCCACCACCCTCAGGAGAACCTTAGCCCTTTGGTCCGTGAAATCATTCATTTCGGTGGTCTGTCCAGGATACAGGTGAACTGGAGCAAGTCGGTTCTGTTTTCCTTGACTGACGCTACTCTGCCCTTCACACCTGACTTTCCTTTCGTGTGGGCCTCTGGCCCCACACGCTAATTGGGGATTTGGATTAGTAGGGACCTGGACGAGCTTTGGAGATCGAACTTTGGCTGTGCCCCTGACTGGCTGGAATCCCGGATTCCCTCATGGAGTCGACTCCCGCTCTCCCTGGCAGGCCGGATCGCAATTGCTAAAATGGTCGTCCTCCCTAAATTCCTCTATCTGTTTCTAAACATTCCCATTTCTCTCACCTCCCATTTTTTCCTAAAACTACGCTCCTTAATAATTTCCTTGGTCTGGGCGGGCAAACAGCCGAGAGTTGCCTATAACATCCTCACTCTTCCCATGGCCTGTGGCGGGATGGAAGTACCTGACTTCCAACTTTATGCCTTGTGTGCTCAGGCTAGTTTTCTGCATTTTTGGATTCACCCCTCTCCCTACCAGCCGCATGTCGCGTGGAGACAGATGTGGCATCTCCATTGCCCCACTCCACGGCCCTGTTTGTGCCGGCTGTGCGTCCCCGGTCTGAGATTGACAAGGTAGCAACGCTGCGTTGGGCCTGGTCAGGCCTGTGCTGGTTCTCTGGAGCTCCCAAGCTCTCTCCGCTAACTCTATGCCCATTGTAGATCACCCTGATTTCCCCTCACTCCAGGCGTCCAGCTTGTCCGCCAGTGCGAGACTTCTAGGGTTCTTGACACTTGCAGATCTTTACCCGGGGAACACCTTTTACACTCTCCCTGACGCTTCGGGGCTATTGGATAAGCTTCTCTACTACCAGTTGTGTGCCACCTGGCGGAAGCTGCACTCTACCTTTCCTCAGCCCCCTCCCACAATGCCAGCTCTGGATTTCATTTACACTTCCCAGTGCCTGCTTAAACTAGTCACCCACCTTTATGCGCTCACTTTGGTTTTGCCCCCATTTCCTCCGATCGTGCTCGGGTGGCGTGGAGTACCGATCTTGGCACCGACGTCTCGCAGGGGGGCTGTCTCTATTGTTGTAACCAGATCAAGAAGCTATTGCTGAATTATCGGCTCTGCTTAATTCATTTTAAATATTTGCACAGGCTGTACCGCACCCTGGTGCAGCTCCACCGGCTCAGATTTCTGTCGGTGCTAACTGTATGCCTTTCTCTGCCCCAGCGGCGGATTTTGCCCATCTTGCTTGGCTCTGCCCTCGGGTGTCGGATTTCTGGCAGTCGGTTTGTTCTGTAATCTCTGACATCGCAGGTGCAGTGGTGACTCCGGATCCCCTTCTTTGCCTCCTCGGTTTCATCAAGCCCTGCTATAATGCTTCCCGCCGCCTCATTGCGATCCTACTGGTGCTGACCAGGCGTCAGGTGGCCATGTGTTGGGGCCGTCGCCCTGCTCCCAGGTTTGAGAGTTGGTTGGAGGACGCCTCCCGGTGTCAGACCCTCCTGTCGGAATTTTGGGATTTAATGCCTGCTAGGTCCCGGCCTGTAGACATCTGGGGCCCCCTGGTAGCCTATTTGCTCTCCCGTTCCCATTCTAGCGGTGCTGCCTCTCCCGTGCTCCCCGCCAGCCCTGAGTCCGCGGTGGCCGCCGGTATTGGTTAGCTACCTATCTCCCCCCCTTGCTCTGTCAAACTCATTCTCTTCTCCCTCTCCCCCACTCCCCGTGGCTATGTGGCCCTCTGTCATGCCCCCGGGAGCGGGGTTGGAGACACCCAACGGGGTGGAGGTGTGACAAGTTTTCGAACATGTCATTTACAGATGCCTACAGGTTCAAACTGTTCACATGCTTGTGAATTGAACTGTCTGTCTGGTCTAAATTTGCATGGATAATGGCACCTGGATACTTTATATTGTACTGTGTCTATGCTGAATTTGTTTCAATAAAGGTTATAAAACTTTAAAAAAAAATGTAAAAACCCTATCTCCTCCGTCTCTGCTACCAGATCCTTCATGGCACATTTTACTTCGTATCTCATCCAATGCTTCTACTTTTTATCTTTGTTTAACACTTTCCCCATCAAAAGAAATAAAACGTCTATAGAACTCTCCTGGGAAGCTGACCTGGACACTAATTGGCCAATTCCATTTTTGGGATAAGATCTGGCTGAAAATTAGGGAATTTATCCAGAGCAGCAAATGCTACCCAAACCCTTTTTTTCATTTATAATAGACTCCTTTTGTCGCCAACCTCTTTACATAAAACACACACCGAAGTCCCCGACACTTGTTGGTCCTGCTCATCTAAACAAGCTGATTTAAAGCATTTACTGTTCACGTGTGCACAGGTAGTGCATTTTTAGGCTCAAGTCTGGACACAAATTAGGTCAATTTTTCATGCTAATGTTCCTTTGATGCCTGGTAATATTTTTCAAGGCAGCCTTGCTACAGGTTGGAATATAAAGAAAGTACAATTACCAATTATTCCCTTATTGTTGGCAGCGGCTTTCCAGCATATAAATAAAAATTGGAAAGATGCTTCCAAATTCTTCTACTTGGCTTGGTGGTATTCTGTTTGTCACAATCATAGACTATTCAGAAAAGGGGGTGGTGATGAACAGAGTGTCTGAATTAAGCAGACCACTCTTACCCAGTCCAAAGATCAGGGCTTGATCCATCACCGTTATTTATCTCACTGCACCATCCCAGCTCAGAACCTGGCTATATGCAAATCAGTCTGTCCCTGGCCCAGTGCATCATGGGAACAGGGCAGACTAAACTACCAAGCCAATTCTTCACCAGAAAGGAGACAAGCTACCGAGGACCGGTTTCTGGCATTTCAGCCGTCTTCGGCCCGGCTTGCTTGAATCCTGATGGTGCAGTGAGAAAGGGACTCATGTCTGAGTATACCCTGCCACACCTATAGTGGCCAAAAACGATTCAGAAAAGGGGGTGGTGATGAACAGAGTGTCTGAAATCATAGACTAGACACAACTGTTGTATTTCCTATGTCTCTCGCCAAACAAAGACTACATTGATGGTCCCCCGTCACACCTTTTTTTGGATGATAGTGCAAAAAAATATTTTGCTCCTGCCCTGTACATGCATGAAGTTGTTAAGCCTCCTTGATTTCTTCTTATAATGTGTTTATTGTTAGTTGAAATCTTATATAGCCATATTTGCCTCAGCTTTATGTTTAATATAGCTTAAGACTTCCTTTTTGTTTGGAGTCATTAACACAATTTGATATGTTATGTTCAGCCCTTATAATACTATTGATATTCAGCTCATTATATTTTTTGATGATATAATCTGTGATATACTGATGTTTTGTTTTCTCTCCATTCTCAATGAATTCATTTTGTGAAACTTAAAAAAAAATGATAGCACTGAGAGGAGGGAAAGGAAGGTGGCGTGGTGTGGAGTGCATGGGACTCACGTCTGAGCATACCCATCCCACTCGGGGTGACAAATGCAAAAACCACAGTTGATGAACAGAATGCAGAACAATGTCATACATTCAACCCAGTACAGAGATCAGGGCCTAAATCCATAGTTTTTTTGCACTCCACACCACCCCAGTTCAGACATGCCATATGCAAATCAGTCTGACCCTGTGCCTCATGGGAACAGTCCAGCCTAAACTGCCAAGCCATGCCTTCCCTGGACCGGAAACAAGCTTCCAAGGACCGGTTTCTGGCATTCCAGCCGTCTCCAGCCCGGCTTGCTTGAATCCAGTGGTGTGGAGTGCATGGGACTCACGTCTGAGCATACCCATCCCACTCGGGGTGACAAATGCAAAAACCATAGTTGATGGACAGAATGCAGAACAATGTCATACATTCAACCCAGTACAGAGATCTGGGCCTAAATCCATCGTTTTTTTGCACTCCACACCACCCCAGTTCAGACATGGCCATATGCAAATCAGTCTGACCCTGTGCCTCATGGGAACAGTCCAGCCTGAACTGCCAAGCCATGCCTTCCCTGGACCGGAAACAAGCTTCCGAGGACCGGTTCCTGGCATTCCAGCTGTCTTCATCCCAGACAGAGAACAGGCACCAGAGGAAGATATCTGTAGGGCGTTGTACGCCAGGATCGGAAGATTTCAGTTAACGGGACCCACTGCCCACGCGGTAAAAATTTGGCACATTGCGAATAAGTCTTTGGGTTGGGAGGGGAAACTAACTCTAGCAACGCCTTTGATTAATTCCGAGTCATTGGGGAGCCTGTGGAATTCAAAGGGATTTGATAAATGGGATTTGATTGGTATCTGCCAGGTGAAGGATGTTTGGAACGGGGTGGAGATGCACACATTTGAGTCACTGAAAGCAAAATATGAACTGAATGATAGTGAGCACTTCCGCTACGGACAGGTTCGACATGCTCTTATGGCCCGAGTCCCAAAGGGTGAGGTGCCCCCTAAGGCATCGCCTCTTGAAGACCGGGTGCTCGATGGCCACCTCCCAGAAAAAAACTGTTTCCCTAATATATAGAAAGCTGGTAAATCACATGGATGATCCTTTAAGGAGGCTATGAGAAAAGTGGGGCGAGGAGGGTCTGATATTGGATGATGAAGATTGGGTTGAAGCTGTTTCCTCCCCAAAAGTGGTAGCCATCCAGATGAGACTCCGGTTGGTTCAATTAAAAATCTTACACCGGATCTACATTACCGGGCCTCGATTGGTAAGATGGGGCGGGGAGAGAGTGGTGATTGTAGGAGAGGTTGCGGTGAGCTGGGAACCTTCCTCCACGTTCTGTGGCACTGTGAGTATGTAAGTGTGTATTGGCTTAAGATCCAGGAAGTAATGACGGAGGTGATGGGGATAGATATTCCTCTAGAGGCCCGTAGATGCTTGTTGAATGTGTGGGAGCCAACTGACCTGAACTCCTCACAGAAGCAGTGGGTGACCCTGGCATGTATGGTTTCAAAACGGAATATAGCACAACTGTGGGGGGCCACTGAGGCTCCAGACCTCACCAAGTGTTCTGAGGACCTGGATTGGTGCATGATGCATCAAAAGAATGAGTATGTAGCCAGGGGTTGCCCTGGCAAGTGGGGGAAGGTCTGGGGGTGCTGGAATACGTACAGGGGTGGCCTTTGCGAACCACAGACAACCAAACCCACTTTGGAAATGTCTGACTCCCCGTTATCCTAACTGTGATTATTAATGTAATGTATCCTGTGACGCGACGAAAAATCGTCATGCTATGTAACTCACCCGGCGTGCACAGAATGTTAAAATATGTTTTGTTTTGTTTAATAAAAACAATAAAAAAATAAAAAAAGATTTAATATTGCAAACA